>NW_007007812.1:0-57173 GCF_000164805.1 Carlito syrichta
GGGTTCTCGGTGGTGCGGCGCCTCGCGCTTGCGCAGTGGGCGCGGGGCGCAGTGGCGCGCGGAGAGGGCGGCGGACGGGGTCCGCCTTCGCAGGTAACCGCGGGCGGGCTGGCGCCGGGGACGGAGGGGTGGGTCCATCACGCTTCAGGCTCGGGCTGGGCTGAGGTGGCTGCCTCCGCACTCGCCGCGCCTCGGGGCCACCACGGGCCCTGTCAGCGTGGGCGTCTGCGTTTCCCAAGTCTGGTTGTGGCGCTCGGGCGACCCGAGGTGGCGGCGAAGCCTCGGGAGGGTCTTCCGCCTTGGGCCCGCGCCCATCTCCCGACTCGAGGACCCTTGACCCCAGAGGACCCTTGACCCCAGCGCACCCAGAGGGTTTCTGTTTGCGAATTTAGCCCTCTGGGAGTTAGCATAGGGGTCCATCCTCAGGATCTGATATTTGACGGGAGCTCAGTACCTCACACAGAGGAGCCTGTTGACGTTTTGGGGAGAACTTCCTCCCTTAGCTTCCATCGTCTGGTTTTACAGCGACGCCAAGCCATTCCATTTTCAAAGACTGCTGCCGTTGATGCTTCGCGCCCTGCTTCTGGGTTCTAGCCCCCGTATTCTTTGACCTGGCCCTTCGGTGGCCTCGTGTCTAAGGCTCTGTATTCTGATAGTGCTCTTCTAGATCCACTCCCATTTTTCAGAGATTCTCCCCAAACTGAATTCCCAAAGTACATTTGTAGCAATGCAGTTCTCAAGTCAGACCTGAATCCTAACCTAGGGCTTGCCAACTCATTATGTGTCTTTGGGTAAGTCCCTTCACTTCTCTAAACAATCTTATGTACTGTATCTCTAGGTGATTGTGAGATTGAAAAGTGAAGTATGTACAGTATTTAGTATGTTACCTGAACAACATAGTAATCGATTCATACCACTTATTTTTTTTTGAACAGGTCATTCTCAAGGGAAGCACAATTTTCTTAGAATCAAATGTAAAATATGGTAATAAAACATTTTTTAATCTGTCATGTAATTGATTTTTTTTTCTTTT
This sequence comes from Carlito syrichta, assembly GCF_000164805.1. Classification (NCBI taxonomy): domain Eukaryota; kingdom Metazoa; phylum Chordata; class Mammalia; order Primates; family Tarsiidae; genus Carlito; species Carlito syrichta. Next base: position 1,034 of record NW_007007812.1, read on the forward strand.
GTTGAGTCAGGGTCTCACTTTGTGACCCAGACTAGAGTGCCGTGCTGAAATCCCGGCTTACCACAGCTTCTACCTACTGGGCTCAAGTGATCCTCCCACCTCAGTCTCCCAAGTAGCTGGGACTACAGACACACATCACCATGCCCAGCTAACTTTTTGAGTTTTTGCAGAGATGAGGTCTCACTATGTTGTATAGGCTGATCTCGAACTACTGGGCTCAAGCAGTCCTCTCACCTTGGCCTCCCAAAGTGCTGGGATTACAGGCATGAGCCACCATACCTGACCATAATTAGTTTTTTTAAATGACTTTTTAGATTTTATTAAAATGATGCTGTTAATGCTGAGGAGTGCACAATGAAGTGGGTACCACAGTCAAATGTTAGGACAATTTGATAAAATCATTTGGAAAGCAATGGGAATATATGTCAAAAACTTCGGACTACTTGTGAGGCTGCGGCAGAAGGATTGCCTGATCCCAGGAGGTCGAGGCTGTGGCGAGCCTGACTTAAAAACAAAACAAAAGAAAAACATAGCTGGGTGTAGTGGTTTATGCGTGTAATCCCAACACTTTGAGAGGCAGAGGTGAGAGGATTGCCTGAGCCTAGGGGTTGCTACCAGCCTGGGCATTGGCAAGACCTCGGCTCTACAATAAACCAAAAAATTAGTTAGGCATGGTGGCATATGCCTATAGTTCCAGCTACTTGGAAGGCTGAGGAGGAAGGATCACCTGAGCCCAGCAGGTCAAAGCTAAGTGAGCATTCCACTGCACTACAGCCTAGGTAACAGAGTGAGACTATGACTCAAAAAATAAAAAATAAATAAAAAGCTTTGAAAATGTAAATAATTTCATGTCACAAATGCCCATCTGAAAAATTTCTCAAGGAAATAATTCATAATGCAGAAAATATGAAGAAAAATGATATTTATAATAGTGACGTTTGAACTTTTTATAATGAAAATGTTTAGCACACACAAAAGTATAATAAGTAAATGAGCCCCCCTGTGCCCATCACCCAGCTTCAACAGTGATTAATATTTTGCCTGTGATGTTTTTGTGAAAAATCTTAAATCTACTTTAAGACAGAAATTAATATGGAAACAAAAAAGAGCACAATAGCCAAAACACTCCTCAGCAAAAGGAACAAAGCCAGAGGTTTCACACTTCCAGACTTTGAACTTTATTATAAGGCTAAAAATCTTAAAATAAGAGAACAGTTGCAGAAATTGGAGTACATTTATGTAGAATGCTATAAAGCTTTTAAAACAGTACAGAATTGTATGTGTGATATTTTCACAATTGTTAAAATTCAAAAACTAATGTTTCTGTAAAAATAAAACAAGGAGGAAGTACAATAAAAATATAAACTGGTTGTCCTTTAGTGATGAGATTGTGGATAATTTCCTCCTTCTACTTTTGGATATTTTATAAATGTTCCATAAAAATCATTTATTATCGTCATAACAAGGAAACAACAAAGAAAATCTAAAATACTACACCTGAACTTAACATGATAGAATATGCCAGTGGGTTCACTGTTAACAGAGGTAAAGATGCTATAACTTCCTTTGATCTCTTTTTAAAAATTTTTATTATAAAGATGGGGTACAAGTGAGTATTAACTACATAAATAAACTGTATGCAGGTGAAGTTTGGGCTTCTAACTGGCCCTCAGTCCTTCTGGTAGTAGACCAGGTCCCCCTTGTGTTGTCACATGCCCCCCACCATCCTCCTTCCCTCCCTCTCCTAGCAGTACCAATCCCTCCCATCAGCGCTTGTGACTATTGTTCAAGGTCCACTTATGAGTGAGAACATGTGTATTCAGTTCTTTGTTGCTGTGATAGATCACTTAGTATGATGGTCTTCAACTCCATTCAATTTGCTGCAAAGTCCATGATTTTGTTCTTTATGGCTGTGTAATACTCTATCATGAATGTGTACCACATTTTCTTTGTCCAGTCCACTTTCAATGTGGAGTAGGGTTTGGTTCTGTGTTTTTGCTACTGTGAATAATATGGCAGTAAACATGCATGTGCTGGTGTCTTTTTGGGAGAACAATTTATGTTCCTCTGGGTATATTCCCAGTAGAGGGATTGCTGGACCATATGGAAGGTTAATTATTAGTTCTTTTAGGAATTGCCACACCACTTTCCATAGAGGTTGAACCAGTTTGCACTCCTGCCAACTGTGTAGAGGCATTCCCTTTTCACCACACCCATACCAGCATCTATTGTTTTTTGACTTATTAAGGATAGCCATCCTTACTGGAGTTATGTGGTATCTCACTGTAGTTTTGATTTGCATTTCTCTGATGACTGGTGAGGCTGAGCATTTTTTCATGTGTCTTTTGGCTGCTTGTATGTCTTCTTTTGAGAAGTATCTGTTCATGTCCTTTGCCTACTTTTTGATGGGGTTGTTTGTTTTTTTCCTTTCACTTTGAGTTCCCTATAGATTCTGAATGTTAGGCCTTTGTCAGATATACAGTTGGCCAATATTTTTTCCTTTTCTGTGGGCTGTCTCTGCACTCTTTTAATGGTTTCTTTTACTTTGCAGAGCTTTTCAGTTTGATGAGTACCCTAAAACTTTACCAAAGTTGTTTATCAGTGTGAGGAGGCTTTTGATGGGCTCCCTTGCGTTTTTAAGTTATAACATTGAAGAAGGATAGCTTAACTTCCTCTTTTCCTATTTGGATACCCCTGATTTCCTTCTCTTGCCTGGTTGCTCTCACTAGGACTTCTAGCACTGTATTGAACAGTAGGGGTGAGAGTGTGCATCCTTGTCTTATTCCCATTCAGGGAGAATGCTTCAAATTTTTGCCCATTGAGAGGGGTTGGCTGTGAGTTTATCATAGATGGCTTTTACTGATTTGAGGAGTGTTCTTTATATGCCTAGGTGCTCAAGGGTTTTTATCAAGAAGGGATGCTGGATTTTGTTGAATGCTTTTTCTGCATCTATTAATGTAATCATGTGGTTCTTGGTTTTACATCTCTTAATGTACTGAATTATGTTTATGGTCTAATGAATGTTGAACCAGCCCTGCATCCCAAGAATGAAGCCCACCTGGTCATGGTGAGATGTGTTGTTGGATATGATTTGCTAGAATCTTGTTGAGATTTTTTTGTGTCTATGTTCATAAAGGAGATTGATCTATAATTATCTTTCCTTGATGGGTCTTTGCCAGGTTTGGGTATCAGTATGATGTTAGCTTCATAAAGTGATTTGGGGAGAATTCCATCATTCTCCATTGTTTAGAATACTTTCAATAAGATTAGTATCAGCTCCCCCTTATGTGTCTTGTAGAATTCAACTGGGAAACCATCTGGTCCAGGGCTTTTTTTGGTGGGCAGATTGCTTATGACTGAGTCTATTTCCTGGATTGTTATTGGTCTGTTTAGAGTTTCAGTTTCTTCTTATTTTAACCTTGGGTGGTTGTGTGATGTCAGAAAGTCCTCCATTTCCTTTAGGTTTTCAAGTTTATTTGCAAACAAGTCTTCATAGTAATCTCTGGTAATCTTTTGAATTTCTTCAGGGTCAGTTGTGACTTCACCTTTTGAGTTTCTCCTTGTGTTTATTTGGACTTTCTTTATCTTTTTTTTTTTTTTTTTAAAGTCAATCTGTCAATCTTATTTATCCTTTCAAAGAACCAGCTTATTGTCTTGTTCAGCCTTTCTGTGATATTTCTGTCTTCTGTGTTCTGCAGTTTTGGTTTTATCTTGGTGATCTGGATTCGTTTGCTGAAGTTAGGATTTTGGTAATCTTGCCTTTCCAGCTCCCATAGGTGTGATGTTAGGCTGTTTACTTGTGATCTTTCTGTTTTCTTGATGTGTGTGTGCAATGTTATGAATTTTCCTCTTACCATTGCTTTCATGGTATCCCAGAGATTCTGCTAAGATGTGTCTTTGTTTTCATTTGTTTCCAGGAATCTTTTTATTTGTCTTGATTTCCATGTTGACCCAGGTGTCATCCAGAGCATGTTGTTTAGTGTCCATGTCTTTGTGGGTTTTGGGGGGATCTTATTGGTGGCAATATTTATTTTTATTCCATTGTGATCTGAAGAGATGAATGGTATTATCTCAATCTTTTGAAATTCATTCATGCTTGATTTATGCCTGAGAATGTGGTTGATCTTGGAGTATTTTCTATGTGCTGATGAGTTGGATGTATACTCTTTAGTTACTGGGTGAAGTGTTCTGTAGATGTCCATTTAGTCCATTTGGTCAAGCATCAAGTTGAGGTTTTGGATCTCTTTGTTGTTTTTTTGCCTTGATGATCTCCAACTATGATTGTGTGAGAGTCCGTGTCCTCTCTTAGTTTACTTAGTAGTTTGTTTGTTTGTTTGTTTATTCATTTATTTATTTATTTATTTATTTTTGAGTCAGAATCTCACTGTCCCAGACTGGAGTGCAGTGGCACGCTCACAGCCACTGCAGCCTTGACCTGCTGGGTTCAGGTGATCCTTTCACTTTAACCTTTCAAGTAGCTGGAACTACAGGCACGTGCCACAACGCCCAACTAATTTTTTTGATTTATTGTAGTGATGCGGTCTCGTCAAGTTGCCCAGGCTGGTCTCAAACCCTGGGCTCAGGCAGTCCTCTTGCCTCCACCTCTCAAAGTGCTGGGATTACAAGCGCGAGCCACCGTGCCTGGCTACTTAGTAGTTTTATGAAACCTGGTACTTCTGTGTTGGGTGAATATATGTTTAGGATGGATATTTCTTGTTGGTGGGTTGAGCCTTTTATCGTTATGTAGTGTCCTTCTTTGTTCTTTTTAACTTTTGTTAGCTTGGAGACTGCTTTGTCTGATGTCAGAATTGTTATTCCTGCCATGTGTTTTCTATTTGCCTGAAAGATCATTTTCCAGGTTCTTTCTTTGAGTCTGTGGGTATCCTTAGTAATGAGATGAGTTTCCTGAAGGCAGCAGCTTGTTGAATCATGCTTTTTTAAAAAAAATCCAGTTTGCCTCTCTGTGTCTCTTCAGTGGTGCATTTATTTCATTCATGTTCAAGTTGATTATTGAAATTTGAGTGTTTGTCCCTGTCATAGAACTCTTAGGGGATTTCTTTGTTTCCTTTTAACTTTTGTATTCATATATGTGTGTGTGTTCATTTGTGTGAATGCTGGGTGTGCTCTATTAACTCTGTGTTTGCCTGTACTTTTGTGATGGGCGTGACTGTTTTTTTTTTCCTCCCTGTGTTTATCACCTTCTTAAGCATCTCCTGAAAGGCTGGTCTGGAGGCAGAATATTCTCTTAGGGACTGGATGCCTGTGAAGGATTTTAATTGTCTGTCACTGATGAAACTTAGCTTGGTGAAGTAGAAAATTCTTGGCTGGAATTGCTTTTCTTTAAGCACGTTAAAAGTTGGACTCCAGTCCCTTCTGGCTTGTAGTGTTTCTGCAGATACCTCTAGAGTGATTCTAATGGCTTCTCCCCAGTAGGTAGTCTGACCTTTCTCTCTCACTGCCTTTAGGACTTTTTTCTTTTTTCTTTTTTTTGAGTTGGAGTCTTACTCTGTCACCCAGGCTGGAGTGCAGTGGCATGCTCACAGCCACTGCAGCCTTGACCTGCTGGATTCAGGTGATCCTTCTGCCTCGGCCTTTCAAGTAGCTGGAACTACAGGCGCATGCTACCACACCCGGCTAATTTTTTGATTTATTGTAGAGATGAGGTCTCACCAAGTTGTCCAGGCTGGTCTCAAACCCCTGAACCGAGACAATCCCCTTACCTTGGCCTCCCAAAGTGTTGGGATTACAGGCTTGAGCCACCGCACCTGGCTTAGGATATTTTTCTTTAATGCTTACTTTGTAGAGGCAGATGGCCTTATCTCTAGGCAATGGTCTTCTCATGTGATACCTTAAAGGGGTTCTCTGAATCTCTTGTGCTTGAATGGTCACATCTCTGGTGGGATGAAGTTTTCTTGGATGACCTCATGAAATGCTTGTTCCATGATGTTCTCTGTTTGCCTTTCTGCTTCAGGGATACCAGTCAGGTATAGATTTGGCTTCTTGACATAGCCCCACCTCTCTCAGAAGCTTTGCTTCTTTTTGAGCTTTTTCCCTATGTTTTTGACAAGTTGGGTTAATTCCATATTTTGGTCTTCAAGCTCTGAGAGTCTTTTCTTTCCTTGGTTGATTCTCCTCCCTGTTCTTGTTACTTTATTATTGATTGATGTAGTTCTTTATTTCCATTTTTTCAAAATAGCCTTTTTTTTTAAATTAATCAACTCCGCTTTTGCTTCCTGTATGATTTCATTGAGTTTTGTTCTTTGTTTCTCTTGGTTCCTTTTTTTTTTTTGCCATCCGACCTCTGATTTCTGTGGCTGTCATGTGGGGCAGGTTGTTCTAGGGGGTTTCCATTGTTTCTGCTCTGATGGCTGTTTTTTCAGGCACTGTCTCTTTAGGACTCTGAGGGTTGCCTGTTTTGTTTGTTGTTGTTTTTTAAAGATGTGGGGTACAATTCAGGGTTAGGTACATACGTGGTCATTGTACAGGTGAAGTTTGGGCCTCCCGTTGGTCCTCACTTTGCCCAGTTTGGGAACAAGTGCCCTATTAGTGTTGCTTGTGTTTTTCCATTGATTTTTCCTCATTGATGACAGGTCTCTTTTCCTACTCTGTAATTTTGTCACTTATTGAGAGAGAAAGGAGCATTAACTTCTACTCCTTGCGCCATCCTGTGGCAGGTGTTCATTATTGCAGGTTTTCACTCCCACTGCTACACTAGTTGGACCAGTTTTCAGCCTCTGCTGTGTGTGACCCATGGCCTACATCCAGCTGGGAGAGGGTGAACCGACTCAGAGCATCTTAGAATCACTCACTCCACTCCTTCAGCAGGAGGGACCTCAGTTCTTATACTAGCCTGGTGCACAGTGGGGGATGGGATACTGGATTCCCACACCTGCCATCATTTGCTGATCTCTGTGTGTTCAAAGAGACCTTTACTGGCTGCAGGGTGTTTCACTCATCCAAAAGTGTTCATTATCTCCAGCTATTGGTGGCTGGGTTCCTATTCTCTGCCTTGCTTGGCAAGAGAGATGCTGGTCTGTTTCTCCACTAGCTGCCAGAGTGGACATGCCATTCAGATTTCCTGTGCAGGCGGTTTTTTCCTGCCTAAGAACTAGTGGCCATGGTGGTGGCCAGTGCATGGGTTTTGTTCCTCATTCCACTTGGGTTTCTATTGCCTGTCACTGTGCCCTGACAAGGTCTCCTCCCATGTGGGACTGACAGCTGTCATATGACTGGGAGGGGTGAACTGACTCAAAGCATCTTAGAATCACTCACTCTACTCCTTTATTAAGCAGAGCTTTATTTGGAGCCTGGCACAGGGTGGAGGATGGGACCCCCAGGATTCTACATCTGCCATTGCTTTCTGGTTTCTGTGTGCTCAAAGACACCTCCACTGGGTGCAAGGTGTTTTGCCTGTCCAAAAGTGCTCAGGGTATTTCTGTATATTGGCAGCTGGGTCCCTACTCTCTGTCTTGCTAGGTGAGAGAGGCACCAGTCTGCTGCTACAAAGTGACTATCTTGTCCCTACCCCCCCTTGATCTGATTTTACAGCTTACATTCACATTAGCATTCTTGTCTGCTACCTCATATTAGTGCTTAATATTGAACATATATGGTTAGCTAACACACCAAATCTATAACCAGCTGTCCTCTATGTGTAAGTGATTTAACTCTGTGAAATTTTATTCCTTTCATTTTGATCAGTGTTCTCCCTTAGGGTAGAGCAAGTTTTCCCATGATAGAATGACTTCTCTTGCTACTGTGTTTCTTATTTTCTTCTTGCCCTGAGCAGGGATCTCACTCAGATTTCATACAGTTACACTCTTCTTGAAACAACCATTTCTAACAATTCAAGTAAGAATTTATTACAGTTTTTTCCTCAAGTAGATTGTAATGAGATATTATCAAAAACCTGTTCTCTTGGTTGATAAATTAGAGCTGCTTTTTAAACTGATGATGGAGTGCCTTTAAGAGATGGGTCACCTTCCAAGAAAATGTATAAATGAGACTTGTTTCAAATCAGTTTGTGAAGAAACTTTGTTTCCTAGGTATGCAAAGACGGCTTTTCATCCAGATGTCCTTAGAGATAACATGGATCGGTCTGGAGTTCTCCTTTGGGTGAAAGCAGAACCCTTTATGGTGGGTGCCTTGCAGGTGCCCCCTCCATCCAAGTTTAGTCTTCACTATCTCAGGAAGATAGCCACCTATGTGCGAACCCGGGCCACAGAGGGAGCTTACCCACGCCTCTTCTGGTCTACATGGAGGCACATTGCATGTGGGAAGCTGCAGTTGGCTAAGGACCTGGCATGGCTTTACTTTGAAATATTTGATAGTCTTTCGGTGAAGACACCTGAGGAACGCTTGGAATGGTCTGAGGTTCTGTCCAACTGCATGTCTGAGGATGAAGTTGAAAAGCAGAAAAATCAGGTATGAATTGATATGTGTGTGTTTAATTACTTTAGGAAATTAACCATTCTTAATTTTTGTACTAGCTGTATAGTTTAAGGTTTTAGATTAATGACCTTTGTAATGTCAAGTTACCATTAGGGTTTTAGCAGTTTTAGTTTGACAGTATTTAATGTAGTTAGTGGCAAGTCCTTACTTACCAATCCTTAGTCACCTACTCTCAAAGCAGTAATGTTACAGGAACCCTGTAGTTGAAAGAGAGAAATGTTTTCACAGATTTTAAAAATATTTTGGAGTGAGTGAATGTTATAAACCACTGATATGTTACAGTCAGGGCACCTAACTATTTTTAAAGGAACATCTGCTATGTTCTGGGCTTCATAAGTAATTAGGACAGTATCTCTGCCCTCATGGATTTTATAGACTAGTAGGGGACACTGGCATGAAAAAGTGCTATTTTATAGTGATATGTATAACAAAAGTTTGTACTAAGTACAGAAATTGAATGAAGAATAAGGTATTCTGTTGATCAGAAAAAGACTTCATAGAGAAAATATATTAATCAGAGTAAGCTAATTACAGTAACACACAACCCAGTATTTAAATGACTTTGAACAATAACAGTTTTTCATTCATGCAGCAGTCCAACACAAGTGCACCTGGTTGGATGACTCTCTGGACTGCTCTTGTCCAAGCAGTGACCCAGGGATCCATGCTTCTATCATTTGCAGTCACTCTTATGTTAATCAGTCTTGCTGTAGTTAAAAACAAACACCAAAATTCCAGTGGCTTACAGTAACAGAATTTTATTTCTTGATCATTTTACATGTAGGCTGCACTTCATCTATGGCTGTCTTCCAGGCTATAGCTTGTCTCTATGTCTTTTTTTCACTTGGGAACCGAGGCTGAAGAAACAACTTATGTATAGATCATTCTCATTCTTGTAACAGAAGGGAAGAGCAACAGAACAGGAGGAAACTCATAATATCTCTTATTATTTATGTATACAACTTGATGAGTTTGGGGATGAGTATATACTATGAAACGATCACCACCATCAAGGCCATAGACATATCCATCACCTCTCAAAGTTTCTCCTGCCTCTTTTATTATTATCATTCTGTGCTTGTTTGTGTTAAGAATACTCAACATAAGATCTGCCCTCTTAGAAAATTTTAAGTATACAGTACGGTATTGTGAGCTATAGGCACTATGCTGTATAACTGATCTTCAGAACACAATTTTCCTTAATTTTGTAGCCTTTGACCATCATTTCTGCATTTCCCTCTTCTCCCAGCTCTTGACAATCACCATTCTCATAGTTTCTATGCTTTTGACTATTTTACTTTATTTTTTTGCTAATTAAAAGAAATTTTTTAAAAATTTTGTTTTATAGTAACAAGGTCTCACTTGTTGCCCAAAGCTATCTCAAACTCCTGGGCTCTAGCGATCCTCCTGACTCAGCTTCCCAAAGTGCTGGGATTACAGACATGAGCCACTGAGCCTGACCCTAAGTTTGACTATTCTAGATTCCACAAACAAGTGAGATTATACAGTATTTGTCTTTCTGTGTCTAGCTTATTTCACTTAGCATAATGTCTTCCAGGTTCATCCATATTGTTGAAAATGGCAAGATTTCTTTCTTTTTAAAGGCTGAATAATATTCTAGTGTGTGTATATATATTTATATGCACACACAACATTTTCTTTATCCATTCATCCATCTGTGGATATTTAGGTTCCTTCCATATCTTGGCCATTGTCAATAATACTGCGATGAACATGAGAGTACAGGTATCTCTTTAAAATCTTGACTTCAATTTCTTTGACTAAGTACTCAGAAGTGGGATTGCTGGATCGATTGGTAGTTCTATTTTTAATTTTTGAGGAAGATATTTTTTATGATGGCTCTATACTAATTTACATTCCCAGCAACAATGTATTAGGGTTCCCTTTTCTTCAAATCCTTGCCAATACCTGTTGATCTTTTGTTAACAAGTGTGAGATGATACCTCATTGTGGTTTTGATTTGCATTTCCCTAGTTATTAATATTAAGCACCTTTTCATATACCTGCTGGCCATCTGTATATCTTCTTTGGAGAAATGTCTTTTCAGATCATTTGCCCATTTTTAAATTTGGTTATTTGGTTTTTTCTTGCTATTAAGTTATAGGAGTTCATTTTATATTTTGGATGGTAACTCCTTATCAAATATATAGTTTGCCTTTTCATTTTGTGGATTGTTTCCTTTGCTGTGCAGAAGCTTCTCAGTTTGATGCAATCTCACTTGTTTATTTTCGTATTTGTTGCCTATGCTTTTGGTATCAGATCCAAAATATTATCACCAAGACCAGTGTCAGGAAGCTTTTTCCCTATTTTCTTCTAAGAGATTTACCTTTTTAGATTTTACATTATTTTATTTTATTTATTTTTTATTGGAGTCTCACTCTGTTGCCCAGGTTGGGGTGCAGTGGCATGCTCATGACCACTGCATCCTCGACCTTCTGTGCTCAGGCAATCCTTCCGCCTGAGCCTTCCAAGTAACTGGAACTACAGGCACGTGCCACCACGCCCAGTGAATGTTTTGATTTATTGTAGAGATATGGTCTCGCCAAGGTGCCCAGGCTGGTCTCCAACCCATGGGCTCAGGCAGTCCTCTCACCTTGGCCTCCCAAAGTGCTGGGATTATAGGCTTGAGCCACCATGCCTATCCCAGATATTACATTTAAGTTTTTAATTCATTTTAAGTTGATTGTGTATGGTATAATCTATGAGCCCAATTTCATTCTTTTGCATATGGATATCCAGTTTTCCCAGCAGCATTTATTGAAGAAACTAGTTTTTCCCCATTTTGTATTCTTGGTACCCTTGTGGAAAATTAGTTGAGCATATATGTGTGGGTTTATTTCTGGGCCTTCATAATGCTTCTTAAAACTTGTGCTCAAATGTAACATAAACTCTGACTACTTTCATTCCATTGGCTAAGGCTTTGACACATGGCAAAACAGAAAGTTAATGAGATGGAAAATAAACCACCTTTTAGGAGGTCAGGAAAATTTCCTGCCCATGGGTTGGGCTGGATAAGCCTCTTGGAGAATGGGAAAATGAAAAATTGCAAGTAATAATACAGTTTGCCACAGTCATGCACATTGTGGCCTCAGAGTTTTTGCTTCCATTTTTTGGGGGGGAAGAATTTTATGGGTCAAGTTTGCAAGTTGTAAATATAAATTCACCCACATTCTGTTGGACGTAACTCAGTTATACCATATCTAACTCTAAGGGAAAGTGGGAAATACCCTCTAACTGTGTGCCCAGTAAGAAGAGAAAAGGTATTAAGTTAGCATCTAGCCAATCTCTACCATATGGGGTAATATCTAAACAAGGTTTTGGAAATCGAAAAGAAGTTTGTCAAGCAACCAAGAGGGGAAGGGGAGTACATTGATTCATTAATCAAATATTAGGTTGGTACAAATGTAATTGCAGTTTCAGACCGTGAATCTTAAATCATGATAACTAGACTCAGAGACATTTTTATTAATCAAAATAGGAACCATTACAATCAACACATTTTTGCCAATAAGAAATAAGTTTGTTTATTCCTGTAATGTAAAATTCCATGCTTTGGGATTTGATGAACTCTTGGCAAGCATTTTTTGCTTCTTACTGATTGTGAAAGCATTACCCCTAAAAAGTCATCGAGATACTTGAAGTGGTAGTCAGTTGGTGAGAGGTCAAGTGAATATAGTAGATGAGGCAAAACTTCGTAGCCCAATTTGTTCCGTTGGTTGTGCGATTTGCAGTCAGGCGTTGTCATGGAGAAGAATTGTGCCCTTTCTCTTTGACTATGCTGACTGCAGGCATTGCAGTTTTTGGTGCATCTCATCAATTTGCTGAGAACACTTCTCAGATGTAATGGTTTTGCCAGGATTCAGAAAGCTGTAATGGATCAGACTGACAGCAGACCACCAAGCAGTAACCGTGCAAGTTTGGCTTTGGGAGTGCTTTGAACCCTCTTAGTTCGACCACTGAGCTGATTGTCACCAGTTGTATACAATCCACTTTTTGTCACATCATAATCTGATTAAGAAATGGTTCATTGTTACATAGAGTAAGAGAAGACAACATATCAAAACAACGATTTTTAAAATTTTCAGTCAGCTAATGAGGCACCCACTCATCAAGTTTTTCAACTTTCTGGTTTGTTTCCAATTTGCTTCAAATGCTGAACGACCATACAGTGTTCAACGTTGAGTTCTTCGGCAACTTCTCATGTAGTTGTAAGAAGATCAGCTTCGTTGATTGCTCCCAGTTGGTCATTGTCAACTTCTGATGACCAGCTACTACACTCCTCATCGTCAAGGCTCTCATCTTCTTTGCAAAACTTCTATAACCACCACTGCACTGTACATTCATTAGCAGTTCCTGGTCCAAATGCGCTATTGATTTTGCAAGTTGTCTCTGCAGCTTTATGACCCATTTTGAACTCAAATAAGAAATTGCTCAAATTTGCTTTTTGTTTAACATTTCCACAGTCAAAAATAAAAATAAAATAAACAGCAAGTAATGTCATCAGCAAAAAAAAAATAAAGCTAGAAATGAGCATTACAATGATGTATAACATGACCACACTTATTTAAGAATGTATTCCAATATCAAATGGCAAATATCAACAATGCAAAAACTGAAATTACTTTGGCATAAACCTAATATTTTTTGAGGCCTACTATGTCCTAGGTACAGTTGGAGGTGCTGTAGATATAGAGATGAATAAAACATTCAGGGAAGAAAAAAACACCTTTGGAAGTTCCCAAACTTTTGAGTGTTTATTATGTACCAGATTCTATGCTGGTTACTAGGAATATAAAAATGGAAAAAGTAAGGTCTTATAGTCTCATAAGGAGATTATGTGAGGAAGTAATGATAATGTAATAAATAATTGTTAAAAATGGAAGTATGTATAAAATCAGGGAATTCTGAGTGAAAGAAAATAGCTAATTCCAAAAGATTATATACTTTATGATTCCATTTGCATAGCATTTTTGAAGTGATAATATTATAGAGATGGAGAATAGATTAGTGGTTGGTAGGAGATAAGGAAGAGGAGAAGGGGCAGAAAAGTGAGTGTGGCTATTAAAGGGCAGCATAAGAGATTCTTCTGTTGATACATATTTTCTTGTATCTTGACTATATTGATGTCAATATCTTGTTTGTGATATGGTACTATAATTTTGCTAGGTGTATAAAGAGTATATGAGATCTGTTTATATGCGTTATCACAACTGCATGTGAATCTACAGTGATCTCAAAAGTTTAAGGAAGCAAAAATTTATAAAACATAAATTAATGGGGTTCTACACTGACAGTTGATTGAATAGGTCTGGGTGATCCTGAGACTCTGTACTTTTTAAGTTCCTCAGGTGATAGTGATTTTTAGCCATGCTGGGTATCTGGGTAAATATAGCTGTATTCCCAGATATATTACTTAACCTTTTTGCTTCTCCTGTATGTGTATGGGGATGTATGTGAGGATAATCATGAGCTTCAAATTGTGAGCTTCAAGCTGGGCATGGTGGTTTACGTCTGTATTCCCAGCACTTTGGGAGGCAGAAACGAGAGGATTGCATGAGCCCACGGGTTTGAGACCAACCTGGGCAACTTGGTGAGACCTCATCTCTACAGTAAGTCAAAAAAGAAATTATCCGGGCACCAAAAAGACATACAATTTCGGGTATTACACTGATATCCTAAACTTTCTTGATAATCTGTGAACATTAGGTTAAGCCTCTATGTCTTAACTGAATTTTCTTCTTTCTTCCATCTTCTCATTCATGTATTCAAATTAGTAAGGTTTTTTTGTTGTTGTTGTTGTTGGTGGTTTTTTTAGTTGGAGCCTTGACCTGCTGGGCTTAGGTGATCCTTCCACTTCAGTATTCCAAGTAGCTGGAACTACAGGCATGCACCACCATGCCCGGCTAAGTTTTTTATTTATTGTAGAGATGAGGTCTCACCATGTTGCCCAGGCTGGTCTCGAATCTGTAGGCTCAGGCAGTCCTGCCACCTTTGCCTCCCAAGGTGCTGGGATTACAGGAGTGAGCCACCATGCCCAGCTGGTTGTTTTGTTAAACTGTAACTTTAAACTTCTGAAATAATATACTTCATCTTTTCCTCTTCATTTGTTTTGAGAGACGGTTTCTATGGCCATAGATGCTACATAGCTTTCTGCAAAGGTAAGTGACTCTAATTAGTTTCAGAAACTCCTGCATCTAGGTATCAGAGACACATATATATCAAATGCTAGCAATATTTCCAAATTTGCTTCTTTAGGATGAACAAACTTGTGAATATAGTTTGTCTACTTAATTGTAGACATGTGATTGTTGTTGTTTTAGGATGTGTATTCATCATTTATTTTCTTCTTGGACAGCTTTCAGTGGATACCCTACAGTTTCTGCTCTTCTTATACATACAGCAGTTGAACAAGGTCTCCTTGAGGACATCTTTGATTGGGGAAGAGTGGCCTAGTCCCAGAAATAGATCTCAGTCTCCTGACCTGACTGAAAAATCCAGTTGTCATAATAAGGTACTGGTTATATCTTGGTCTCTTTCTCTGAAAGGGACAATTTGTGAGGTAGATGGTTCACCTGTATTAGAAATTATGGTGGCATTTCTTATATAAGCCAGTAATTTGATGACTTGTTTTGTTTTTTGCTCTTTGCTTTTCTAGAAATTATAAAGCAGAATCAATGCGTACAGACTTAATCAAAACAGAGAAGTGGTTTCATTTCCCTCACTGATATAAAAATCACTTGCATGATTTTTGGGCAAATCGTTTACTATATTCTATTAGCATTCTGATTTTATAAATGTTAAAGAATTTGAGTTTAACTAAGATAGGATAAACAAGAAGATGTGGTATTTGCAAATTCTGTTGAAATCTACTGAAAAAAGTTCTATAAAAATATCTTCTCATGTTGTTTAATCATGCTTAAGTAACTAAATATGCAACAACCAAGAAGTTAAATTTGGCTGCCTCACATTGTGAGTTTTAGAAAATATTGTATTGCTTTTTTCTGGTTTTGTAAAGAAAATCAAAATGTTTTTACCTGTTTTTGTGGAAGTATTTTGCAAAACTTTAAGCAAACCTAGACTTCAATATTAATGCCGTGTGTAGGCTCTTTAAAAATTTTCTGAAGCTAAAAAAACTCTTCAATATTTGGTTCTTTTTAATCTCCTTTTTAATAAATCTCTCCTTCTTTATATTCCATGATGCTATTTTTTTTCTGATTCTTTCTTCTCACTTTTTAAAATAAATTTTTCTCCCCCTGTTCCTTACAAGCAGCTATTCTGCCTAAGCCAATTTTCTTTTCTCTCTGAACATATTCATTCAAGATAATTTTTTCTATCCTCATGACTTCATATTTACATTTTTTTTTTCTTTGCAACAGAAATGAGACTTTAATGGCGGTCTTGCAAGATTGGGTGTCTGGTGGGCAGGCACCAACTTCGTATATCTTAATGACTTCCAAGTTTGTCTCCATCCTAGAGCTCTTGCCTCATACTTATCCCTTTACATAGATGCCCTACCTATATCTTAAATTCAGAATATTCAAGTAGAAATATATTAGAGATGCCAGTCATTGCCTGTTCTCACCACATGTAGTTCCTACTGAATGGGCACTGTTAGGAGACAGTGTTTTGAGCCAAGATAGTCTACATTTGGATTTGGCTCTATCATCACTTAATAGTCACGTGATTTTAGGCAAGTCTGTTAACTGCTCTGGGTCTTGGCTTTTTCTCTCTAAATGGGGATAATAAATGCCTATTTCTGAATGGCTATGGAAATTTAGTAATATATTAGCATAGGACTTGTTTCATAGTAAGCATCAGTGAATGGTGACTCAGGGTTAGCATGATCTCCCTCAATACCTGATTGAACTAGGGATTGACACTTGAGTACAATTGCCCACTTATTGTTATGTATTTGAAATTAGTCTGATTTGAAATGATGAACTGGGCCAGTCAGTCTTCCCAGGAAGAAATTATGAGTTGATGAAGAGCATTTGAACTGAAATCCCATTTGGCATTGGGACTAGAGTCGTCACCATGCTCATGAGTAACCTAGAGTTATGAGAAATTAGAAATTCTGAGGCGATCAGAGAAGCACAGGCTGTTTGTCATCAGAGAAAAAGAAGGGAATGGAATAAACATACAGAAAGACACTGGCCCCCTGAAAGAGAACCAGGTTCCAGTTAGTTTTCCAGAACCATTTCCAGTTCTATGAGGCATGCCTCTACTTCAGCTTAGGAAATGATTGTGTGTCCCTACAATAAAATCTTCCATTACTTGAGTTAACTGGTGCTCCCTATGCCAGTGAAGGTTACCACCAGCCACCCTATTCTCTCTGTCACCACTCACCTACTTAACTTTCTAGTCTTACTGATTCTGTCTCAGAATAATACTTTAAATCTGTCCCTTCCTTTTGCCTAGGCTTTTTAATCTAATAACTTTTTTTGCCTTGATTTCTGTAATTAGGTCCTTGCTGGTCACCCTGCTTTAGGCTACAGTCTGCCTACCAGTGGACTTTCTAAAATGGAGATGGATTATATCTGTCTCCTGTCTAAACTCCGACAACAAATCCTCATTGTCATTGTGTTAATGTTGTATTCCATGGAACCACCTCAGGGCCTACTTTGGGGAAGAGAGATGCAATGAGAGGAAGAGCAGGCTGAGGCTGAGGACAGCCCTGCTTTAATCTGCTTTTTTTGGCATTCAAAGGAGAATTAATTAAAGTTTTTAAAAAAGATATAGCTATTTAGAAACATCCTGGCATATAAAATAAAGTCCAAATGTTTGAGTATTTCATACAAGGCATTTCATGATTCCCCGCCTACCATCTTAACTTCAGGTGCCACTTCCCAGCATGTTTCCTATACTCCACTGAGAACTTGAAGTACTCTAATACAGCAGGTACTTTTATTCCTGTGGGGCTTTGAGTATGTTCCCATGCCTAAAGGCCTTTTTTTTTAAACATCAGAAATTTATTTCTCATAGTTCTAGAAGCGGGGTATTCTAAGATCAGGCTGCTAGCAGGTTCAATGTCTGGTGTGGGCCTGTTTTCTGGTTCATATAGAATATTTTTTTTTCTTATCTGTTTGCCTAACTACCAACATCAATCAACAATCTATTTGAACAGTACTCTACTATGATTTTTTTTCCCCCAAGTGGAGTTAGTGAGTTATTTATTCTTCTCATGTTCGTAGAATATTTTACAGATCTCTGCTTAGGTCTTATCTCACTGTGTTGTGCTTATTTTTTTATATTGTCTTCTTACTACTAGATTCTGAGTTTCTTTAGGACTGAAACTGTGTCTTACTTAATTTGCATATTCATCACTTAATGTCATTCATGCCAAATAGGAGATGCATAAAAAATGTCTGTAAATTGAATGGGCCAAATCACATCGACATCTGCCAACTCAAAGCTTATCCCCAAAGTTATAATTTCTCTTCAGTCTAGTCACAGTAAGATTGGTTGCCTCATTTTACTCAGTAGAATTTGAAATTTCTTCTGTAATTGGAAAAGGCAAATTAAGAAACCCAATGCTACATTGAATGAATGTCCATGATAGTGATTTTTATGTTTGAGCTGAAACTTTCCTAGCTTTGTGATCTTGGGCAAATTTCTTAACCTTTTTGTAAATCCATTTCTTCATCCGTAAAATGGGCTTCATAATGACTTCTACTTTAGGATTATTGTTAGGAGTAAATATTTTAATGTATAACACTTAATACCTTGACACGTACTAAGGGCAGTTTATTACTATTACTTTTGAATTAGTGGAGAGAGAATCTTTTTATACCTATCATATACATTTTTAAAGCTTTATATATAACTTTATATAGCCAAATACATTTTTAAGGGGGTGAGACAGAGTGTAAATACAGAATAATAAACATAAAAGTTTTAGATCTTGCAGAATCTGTTTGTTCTGTTAAGAGTTTTTTATTTATTTATTTATTTTAGAACTGGAATGATTACAGTCACCAAGCTTTTGTCTGTGATCATCTGACAGACCTCCTTGAGCTGCTTTTAGATCCAGAACAACTCACTGCATCATTTCATTCAACCCATAGTAGTCTAGTGTCTCGAGAAGCTGTTGTGGCACTCAGCTTCCTTATTGAAGGTACAGTAAATAGAACCAGAAAGATCTATCCACTTCATGAACTTGCACTGTGGCAACCACTGCATGCAGAAAGTGGCTTCTCAAAGATCTCTAAGACTTTCTCTTTCTACAAGCTGGAAGCCTGGTTGAGATCCCATTTGACTGATAATCCATTTGGTACATCTGCTTGTCTCAAGTCTGGAAAGAAATTGGCTTGGGCTCACCAAGGTATTTTTTAATATTTTAATCTACATTAAACTGAATGACAAGTTAAGAAATCTGATGTTTTCTGGTGTATTAATAATCATACATCTTCTGTGGAGGTCCTAAAAAACATTGCTATATAAAAAAGAAAAGAAGAATGTCTTCCTATATAAATTTTTCTCTCAAGGCAGCAACAATCTTAAAGAGTTGGTTCATTAGTTAAGGTCCCTTTGGTTGCTGTTAATAGACACTCCAACTGCAGTTAGCCGTCTCTTTGCTCTGCTGTTCTCTTTGCTGACTCTCTCTCCCTCACTCTCGTATGTTCACTTGCTTGAGGCTTTCCAATTTTCTATACAACACAGCAGAATTTTTAATAACCTCAGTGAGCGCGTATGGAGATGAGGTCTCAAGCAGAGCAGATATTTCTAAATTGGAAATTTAAATATACAATAGAGAGAATCTGGCCTTGATTGCATCAGGTATAGTCCTGATAATTCAGTGATGACTAAGTGAATAGGCTCAGGTTCTAAATGACCCCTGGGCTCAGGTACAAGTTTTAGGAGAAGAGGAATAGAGCAACACATCCCAGTAGGAGTCTATACTACTAAGGAAAGTACCAGGCAAAATTAATGAAGGAAAAAGAAGCTGCACTAGAAGATATTTCCACAGTCTCTGAATTTCAAAGATAAAGAAAAGATAGCGTTCATACAAATGTAAAAAAAAAATCAGTTTTGTGTCAAACATTTTTCTGCTAAAAAACAGAAAATGGTTGAGCAATATCTATAGAATCTTGAACAAAAAGAAATTCTATATTCAACCAAGCTATTGCTCTGTTATGAGGTATAAGCCATTCAGATATGTAAAGCTCCTATAAATATTTAGGAGATACTACATAATTCATTTTTAATTTTTATTTTAATTTTTTAGTTTTTCTAGACCCAAGTTCTCACTCTGTCACCCAAGCTAGAGTGCAGTGGCTCAATCATAGCTTACTACAACCTCAAATTCCTGGGCACAAGCAATCCTTCTGACTCAGCCTCCTGGGTAGCTAGGACTATAGGCAAATACCACCATACCTAGCTAATTAAAAAAAAAAAAAATTGTAGTGGTAGGGTCTCACTATGTTGACCAGGCTGGTCTTGAACTCCTGACCTTAAATGATTCTCCTGCTTGGCCTCCCAAAGTCTAAGTGCTGAGATTATAGGCATGAGCCATCACACCTGGCATTCCTATATCATTCTTAATGTTCAGAAAATAATACAGATTCAAATGAGTTTCTTAATGTTGTTAGGAGAGGCATTAGCAGGAAAGAAAGAAAGAATACCCAACCTCGTAAGGATTATACTGAAATGTTAACAGTTGGCAGGGTGTAGTGGCTCACGCCTATAATCCCAGCACTTTGGGAGGCCGAGGTGAGAGGATTGTTTGAACTCATGTGTTCAAGACCAGCGCAAGCAACTTGGCGAGACCTCATCTCTACAATAAATAAAAAAATTAGCAGGGCATGGTGGTGCATGCCAGTAGTTCCAGCTACTTGGAAGGCTAAGGTGGAAGGATTGCCTGAACCCAGCAGGTTAAGACTGCGGTGAGCGTGTCACTACACTCCAGCCTAGGCAACAGAGTGAGACTCCAACTCAAAAAAAAAAAAAAAATGTTAATAATCATAGGTAGTAGGATTACAAATGATTTTTATCTTCTATTACTGTTATTTTTCTATAATAACCGTGTATTATGAACATGCTATATGTGTAATAAAAGTAAACTTATGTAATAAAAATAAACAATAAGAATTGTTTTAAAAGAACAATAGCATACTTATGTGACCTCTCCCCATTTCTCCAATATAGTTTACAAGGGTGTCCCAACGGCTTGCAGTCTGAGAAGCTAGTCACATAATGGTAGGACTGTGTTAGAAGGGCAGCCTGCACATATTTTTTGTGTGTCAGTTTGTACAAGACACTATATATGATAGGAAGATGTGCTCTCAGGTAGTAGTGATCTTGGAAATACAGACATGAACCCAAAAGAATTCATGGAATACTGTTGTAAACAAAGAAAGGTGTGGGATTAATATTATGGCAATTTGGAGAGGTGAATTGTGATTGGGATGATAAAGCATGTTGGTGGAGAAGATATTTGAGTTAGGCCATCTCTGCCACTTAGTAGTCATATGACCTTAGGCACATTATTTAACTTGAAGGAGAACCATGAAAAAAATCTTAGATCTATAGACAATCTTAAGTGGATTAAAAGTTTAAAATTTTTTGTAACAAAAAATTGTGAAATATTACAAACATACAGAAAATAATAGAGATTAGTATAGCAAATACCTCTTTACCCAACATCTAGATCTAACATTTTCTCTTCATGTATAGTATCTAATTTCAGGTGTGTAGACATGTATAACGTCATATGGCTGTTTGTTATTCATTGATTTGAAAGTATCTCATGTATTCATGTTTTCTTAAATAGTTGAAGGGACGACCAAAAGAGCTAAGATTGCTTGTAATACTCATGTGGCCCCTAGGATGTACCGCATGGTGGTGATGAGCCAGGTTTACAAGCAGACATTGGCTAAGAGCTCAGATACTCTGGTGGGGGCACATGTAAAGATTCATCGCTGCAACGAATCTTTTATATATCTGCTCTCTCCCTTAAGGTAAGCACAGAACATATCGTTTCTGACATTTTCTTTGAACCATGATTTATTCTGTGGATTATTATTTTTTGCCATTAGAGAATAATATTTTATTCAAATATTTTGGGCTTATTCTCATTCAGAGATATTTACCTCATTTTTTTTTTTATTTTTCAGATCTGTGACAATTGAGAAGTGCAGGAATAGCACCTTTGTCTTAGGCCCTGTGGAGACTGCTCTTCATCTCCACAGTTGTGACAACATTAAAGTCATTGCTGTTTGCCATCGTTTGTCCATCTCTTCTACAACAGGTTGCATCTTTCACATTCTGACACCTACGCACCCACTTATTCTCTCTGGGAATCAGACAGCAACTTTTGCCCCTTTTCATACCCATTACCCAATGCTAGAGGACCATATGGCCAAGACTGGCCTTGCTACAGTGCCTAACTATTGGGATAATCCAATGGTTGTGTGCAGAGAGAACAGTGACACAAGTGTCTTCCAGCTCTTGCCACCGTGTGAATTCTATGTATTTATTATTCCCTTTGAAATGGAAGGGGACACCACAGAGATACCTGGGGGTCTTCCATCTGCATACCGGAAAGCACTGGGTCAAAGAGAACAGAAAATACAGATTTGGCAGAAAATTGTGAAGGAGGCTCATTTGACAAAGTGAGTAATTAGAAGTAATAATACTTTATGTGAAACTCCATGGAAAAACAAGTTAATCTGCACATTTTTAGTGCTGTGCTAAAGTAATAATAAAAAATAAGGTGTGTTTTGTTAAGGCTTAGACAATCAGTATTCTAGGCACTATTTACTCAAGTATTAAACTCCCTTCTTTTAAGAAGCTTATGTTTAGTTGGCAGATACAAGACTTATAAAGAAGTCATGTGTAGAAGATGCCACATAATCTAATACTATTGCATCTTCTATGTACTAACTCATTTATTCTTCATAATTATACCCTATTACAGATGAGGAAACCGAAGACTTGAGAGGTTAAGTACATTATCCAAAGTCACACAGGAACCAGGATTTAGACCTAGTCAACCTGTTTCCATAGGTTCTTAAATGCTTTTAGTGTCTTCATTATTCTCTTTCAACAATTGTTATACTGTATATCATATAATACAAAAATAGCATTATAATAATGTTATATAAAAATGGGTGATCATTGAAAAAAATTCTTTAAAGCAATTCTATGAATTGCTTCTAGTGTTTAAATGCCTAGATTCTCTTATACATGTGAAAAGCTTATACATATACATGTGCAGAGTATGGGATGTGGTAAGCACTTAATAAATGTTTACCCTGAATCATAATGTTTTCAAGTGGCGATATCCATCTTGACACGAGAAACAATGAAAGTAGTTCATTTATTTTGGGGGAATATGAGAAGACTAAAATAAGTTTGAAAATAAACTGCTAATGTGATCTTATTAAAAGTGATTAGACCATGTACTTTCCCTGCTCTGACCCCTCTCATGGCTTCCTGTCATACTTGGAATAAAGTCCAAAGCCTTCATCACACCTACCAGACTCTCTCCCTTTCTCATTTTCTGCTGTTCTTGTCTTCATTTACTCCTTCCCAACATATAGCAGCCTTTTTGCTATTACTTTGTCATTGCCCTCTGACCAAAGCCCACCAGAAACACATATGTAAAACAAATGTGAATTGCATTGACTCAAGCCAGGGAGGCAGAGAATTGTTTCATCTCAGTGAAAGATTGGGGAACATAGAAAACTGTGTCAGTAAAAGAATGTTAAAAAAAGAACTTAGAGTTGGATTTTGGTTTGTGGTGAAGTGATTTTGGAGAGTTCTAGAAAGCAGAGCTATCTGAAAGTGAGAGTAATTCTATGATTTGGTGGCTTAATAATTTTATATCTAAGGCAGGAGGAAGGAAGTAGAACTAAAACTATAATTTTAAAGAAGCAGCAGTCACTCAGCCAGAAAAGGATAATGTTTGGCCACTTTTGGACTACCAATTATTTTTTCTTTTTCTTTTCTTTTCTTTCTTTTTTTTTTTTTTGAGTTGTAGTCTCACATTGTTGCCCAGGCTGGAATACAGTGAGTGGCACGCTCATGGTCACTGCAGCCTCGACCTGCTGGGCTCATGTGATCCTTCCACCTCAGCCTTCTAAGTAGTTGGAACTACAAGCACAAGCCACCATGCCAAGCTATATTTTTTTCTTAGTCTGGTATGAAATATGATTACAGAGTGGTCTTGTGCTTGCTTTGTTCTAGCATCATCCTGAATGTATTTGTCTAATGTTGGTGTTCTGTGGAATTATGTTCAACAGAAGAACACCACAGCCAGGCCAGATTCTAGCTACACCAAGGCCTCACTGATAGTGCTAAGCTAACTCCTGGCTGTTAGGAGCTACTCTTCTTTTTCTTACTGTAAACATGTTAAATGTGCTCTCACTTTAGAACCTTTGTGCTTTTTGTTTCATCTGCCTAGTATATTCCTCTCCAGATACTCATTTTGATTACTCCATTATTTCATGCAGACCTCTGCTTAGATGTTATCAGAGGTTATTTCTGTTTATTCTTTTTCCTACATAGTATTTTCAATACTTGCTATTCCTTTACCTGCTCCATTTTTCTTCAAGGCACTTATGACTACATAACTTTATATTATATTTTTATTTTGTTTATTACCTGTTTTTTCCACTAGAATATTCAGGGGTATAAACTACATAGATCACAATGTGAATGGTGCCCTCTGGAGTCATATAGTGTCAGTCTGCTTGGACAGGGGCCTTGTCTCTTTTCTTTTCTTTATAGATTTATCCCCATCAATCAGAGTGCTACCCAGTGATCACTTGGTCTTCAGTAACTATCTGACAATGAATAAGCCTTTACAAAGAGGGCATTGTATCTGACCAATTCTTTTTTTTTTTTTTTTTTGGTAAGAGTGGGAGGGTAGTTCAGTGTACTCTGAACAGAATGAGAACAAAAGAATAACTACAGATAATTAATCATTTACTGTTATACCATGAACTTGTTGTGTAATCGCTCAGAGTAAAAGTCATATAAATTATTGTTCTGACATTCTTTTTGTTCTCAATTGCAATTTTAGGGATCAAAGAAAGCAGTTCCAGGTACTGGTGGAGAACAAGTTTTTTGAATGGCTGATTCACACAGGACATCGTCAACAGCTAGACAGCCTTGTGCCCCCTGCAGCAGGCTCCAAACAAGCAGCAGGATAGGGAGCCTATGTCAAAACACTGGTAGGCATTTATAATGTGCACCATTTGAGACAGATGCTTTTGGAGAAATGTTTCAAGCATTAAAAAAACACAAAATTTTTCCTACCATTTCTACCAGCATACACAGACCTTTATGTACCCGTATTGACCATATATTAGTAAGCAGACCAACCAAAATATTCAGATGGAACCTACAGAATTTTGGGCAAATATAATGGTCACGTTTTATCTTTTTTGCTTTCTACCTGACATAAGTTGTATTGTCCAAAGATACCACTCTCCCCTACATATAGCTTTAAGTTTTATTCCGCCTTTCTAGCCATCTTTCCTTTTTCTCATCCCCCCACACTCAAATCAATTAATAAATTAGCTCATCTTTGTTGATTGCACATATGAGCAATAATAACTGCCAGAGTTAATCCAAATAAAGATTTGAGTACTGAACATTAGAAGATCATAGATGAAATAAAAGAGAACATGGATACAAACAAATTTACTGGAATTTATTTAATCCAAATATACAGTATTATTCTGTATATTTGGATAGTAATATAGAAATAAAAATAGAAATTAGTTTATTTGTTATTTTAAAGTATTTTTAAACACTAAGAATAGAAAAACAAGGAAAATACATGAATTAGATATTTCACAGAAAAATACAGACACAAAGATGCTCATTTAAAATTAAAGAAATATATAATTTTTTATTTATTCATTTGGCAAGGATCAAAAACTGATGGTATACAATACTGGCAAGACATTTAACTTACACTTAGGGGGCAAGTTGATAAAATAAAAATAAAAATGCAAATATTCTTTGACTTAGCAATTTCACTTCTTAGGATTTATCTTACAAATATGCTTATATATGTAGGGATATATTTAATTACTTTATTTTATTTTATTTTATTTTATTTATTTTTTGAGTTGGAGTCTCACTCTGTCGCCCAGACTGGAGTGCAGTGGCCGCTCCCGGCCACCGCACCCTCGACCTGCTGGGCTCTGGTGATCCTTCCGCCTCAGCCTTCCAAGTAGCCGGAATTACAGGCATGCGCTACCACACCCAGCTGATTTTTTGATTTATTGTAGAGATGAAGTCTCGCTGCCCAGGCGGGTCTCGAACCCGGAGCTCAGGCAATCCACTCACCTCAGCCTCCCAAAGGCGCGGGATTACAGGCTGAGCCACTGAGCCCAGCTGATTATTTTATTTTTTAAATTGACATGTAAATTGTTTTTCATGTGCCACTTGATGTTTTGAAATATAGGCTGGGTGCAGTGGCTCAAGCGTGTAATCCCAGCGCTTTGAGAGGCCAAGGTGAGGGGACTGCCTGAGCCCACAGGTTCAAGAACAGTCTGGGCAACTTGGCAAAACCACATCTCTACAAAAAGTCAAAAAATTAGCCAGGCATGGTGGCACGCACCTGTGGTTCCGGCTACTTGGAAGGCTGAGGTAGAAGGATCCCTGGAATCCAGCAGGTCAGCGCAGGGGTGGCTGTGAGCATGCCACTGCACTCCAGCCTGGGCGATGCAGTGAGACTCCAGCTCAAAAAAAACCACACTTATATATATATAATTTACCTATTCCACAACATGTATACACACATTTTGGAATGGGTAAGTCAACCCAGTTAACACATGTATTACCTCACATAGTTGTCATTTTTATGGTGAGAACATTTAAAATCTACTCTCTTGGCTTTTTTCAAGAATATACTATAGTCTGGGCAGTGGCTCACACCTGTAATTCCAGCACTTTGGGAGGCCGAGGTGGAAGGATTACTTGAGCCCAGGAGTTCAAGACCTAGGAAACATAGTGAGACCTCATCTCTACAAAAAATTAGCTGAGCATTGTGGCATATGCCTATAGTCCTAGCTACTGGTAAGGCTGAAGCAAAAGGATCACCTGAGCCCAGATGTTTGAGGCTGCAGTGAGCCATGATTATGTGACTACATTCCAGCCTGAGCAATAGAGTGAGACCCCATATTCAAACAAACAAAAAGAATACACTGTAATGTTATTAACTATAGTTACCATGCTGTACACTAGGTCTCTTTAACTCATTTTTTAAATTCAGTTGAGTTGCGGTGAGTTTAGTGTCAGGTTCTCACTCTGTCGCCCAGGCTGAAGTGCAGTGGCATGATCTTGATGATAATGGCTCATAGCAGCCTCAACCTCCTGGGCTCAGGTGACCCTTCTACCTCAGCATCCTGTGTAACCGGGACTATAGGTACATACCACGCCCAACTAATAATTTCATTTTCTTGTAGAGACAAGATGCTGCTATGTTGCCCAGGCTGGTCTCCAACTCTTATTCTCAAACAATCTACCCACCTCAGCGTTCCAAAATGCTGGGATTATAGGCGTGCTCCACCAAGCCTGACCTAAATAAAGCCTACCTTTTAAAAGTGAAGAATTCAGTGACTTTTTTTTTTTTTGAAAGGATTTATTGAGAGGACACAAAAGTTCCCACAGTGGGAGGGGACCCGAAGGGGTTGCCCAAATTCAGTGACTTTTAAGTATATTCACAAGTTTGTGCAACCATCCTTATTAACAAATCTAGAACATTTTCATCACCCTCAAAATAAGGTCCATTACACATTGTTGGTTACTCCTCATTCTTCCAGCCCCCTGTATCTCCTCTTCCCCTCAGCCCTTGGCAACCATTAATCTACTTTGTCTGATCTGTACATTTCATATAAACATTTTTGTGTCTGATATAATGTTTTCAAGGTTCATCCATGTTGTAGTATGTATCAGCACTTCATTTTTTTATGACTGGATAATATTCCATTGTGTGGATCTACTACTTTATCTGTTCTTTTCTGCTGTTGTATATAATGCTGCCATATATATTTGTGTTCGTATTTTTGTGTAGACATATACTTTTACTTCTCATGGAATTCCCAGGAGTGGAATTGTAAGGACATGTGGACATATATTTAACTTTTTAGGAAACTGCAGTTTTTCAAAGCTATGAAATGTATTTTTTTTGTTGTTTATATATAGTTTACATTTTAAAAGCACATAATGCTTTTTTAAAAAAATAGTATTTAATAAATGATGACATGAAGAATTGGAAATCTGATGGAGGTTATACAAAGGAAGTATGAACTATAAGCTATAAAAATTTTAGCTTAAACTAATCCTCACAGCCTGCCAGCTTTTTGTGTCTCTGTATGAATTTCTCTTCTTCTATTTTGAACTAATGTGACACTTAGAAAAAAAGAAATATTTTTACTTTTAGAACTCACTCTAAACTATAATCTGTCCTTGGTAATTTATGTGATTTTGTATGCAAGGATTTTAAAAAATTATTTACATGAAGGCAATAGAAAAGTTACTAATATTAATTTTTATTTTATTTATCTTCAGGGCCCTGGAAACACAAGGATGAATGGAGGATGGTGTTCATCTTGAAATTAAATTGGAAAGGTGCTCTTACTGCTTTGGAGGCTTTTTCTTCCTTCCTTTGATTTCTGTTCCATATTCATTTGTTACTGTTTAGGTTGAATTTTAGCTAAACTTATGACTTTTATATAAATATAGTATTTGTAGAACATTGGAAGACTCATCTTTGTGATGCCAAAATGAAAAAGTTGATGAAGGCAGTCCTATTGTATATGTGTTAATGTTAAAGCGATTGTTAATATTAAAGTGATTGAGCAAGTATTCGGCATATTTTAATTTGTATGATAGAAGGATTTCATCCTTTCTAGAGTTAAGTAAAAGTTTTATAGTTCTTTATAACTATTTAAAAGTGAATTTAAAAAATAGAATGAAAGTACAATTTGTTGGTGTATAAATATAGCAGAGATGGTTTTATATATTATAAAGTATGAAACAATGAAATTGTATTTAAAATCTTTATTTTTCACTTTTTGCATCAAATTTTCAATAAACTCTAAAGAGTAGTTTCTTTTTGATTAAAAGATAAAGCTTTAATTTTAGAAAAGGTTTTCAGTGTCATTCTGTGACATATCTAAGTAAAGTTTACATTTGATTGGGAAAGCCCTATTCTTTAAGATAAAGGAAAGCAAATTAGTGAAATGAACCAGATTGCTGGTAAACATTGTTTCATATGCTCTTTGGCCATTTAATTAGTAATATATTAAAAAGGTCTTGCTCTTATACTTCTTAAGTGAAAACCCTCAGAATGTTTGTTAATTCTAATTGAAGTTTTCATTTTAAGATGAAATTCAAGCAAGCAAAGCATTACCAAATAAATACTAGAGTAACAGAAGTGCATTTTGGAAATTGCTATTTTCTTAATGAAATTAATGATAATCAGATACTTAATTTAAAGTTTCTAATTCAGAAAACTAAGTATGTAGCTTAATACTTTGTTTCTCAGTGATCTTCTTATCAAGGCATGTTGGCCGTTTTCTGAATTGACCATACTACATCTTTGGGGTATCCCATTTATATAAATATGTGTTGGTTAGCTTTGTTAGTAAAAAGATGAAGAAGTTGAACTTTTGAGAATATACTTGATCAGAAAGATAAAAATGGAAAAGAGTTGGTTTCTTGTTTCTTTGAGTTTACATAAGATGGAATTTCATTCTTAAAATCAGAGCTGTGTTAAGGGCTGAAAAATATTCTCTGAACAGGTCCCAATATGATATCATTGATAGAGAAAGACCTCCTACAGGTGGCAAGTTGGACTTAAACCCACTATAGCTTTCTGTCTCTCTACACACTGTAGACAGTTCTAATTCATTCTTCTTGCAAGAATAGGTCAATGAACCACCCTTCATCTAGATTCACTAATTGTTAACATTTTGCCACCTTCGCTTTACCACTCTTGATATAATATCATTTTATTTTTGCTTAGCAATTCGTGAGTGGATTGCAGACATCTTGGACCTTTACTCCCAAATATGTTAGTATGCATTTCCTAAAAACACAAGACATTCTCTTACCTAGTCATAGTACAATAATCAAATACAAGAAGTTAAGCTTTGGTACAGTAATATTATCTAATATACAGTCTATACTTCAATATCACTTTTGTCCAGAAATAGAGGGTAGTCTTTGGGCTCTTGTCTCCTGCAAGCTTTGTTGAAAAGAAAAAGGCATTAGGAATTTCAAAGAGGCTGCTTTCTAAAAAAACCAAATTGCCCAGGGAAGAGGAACTTTTTTGTTTTCAATTTTTAAAACTTTGGCTGGGTTTTGGTGTCTTGACTCAGCAAAGTCTATAATGCAGCAGAGCTTGGTAAGCATTAAAGGGAGTACTGAAGCTTTCCTTTATTTCATAATCCCAATTGTTTTTTCTAGAAACCATCAATAGCCTCTAAATGACTGACTCAATTTTTGGATCCTATTCTCATGACTAAGCAAATGTTTGACTTGAAACCAGCCCATATAAATGTCACTGTGCCTGTAACTCTCTGTAGCTATTCCTGAATTTCTTTCAGCACTGGGGAAACCAACCTATGCACCAAAAATGTCTAAAACTGGAATGAAGGTAAGTAACTGGTCATACTGCTTTTTAGTCTACCCACTTTTCACCTAATGATACATTGAAAGAAACACAGAAAAACGTTTGCTTCTTTACCTGGAGGTGAGTATGTTAGTGGCTGGGATTGGGAGACGAGATTAAGATATTGTATTTTCTGCTGTAACAGAATTATGAAACATTTTATTAAGAGTTTATGTATGGTGCTATGTTGAATATTGTACAGGTAAATATTGTGTACGTATCATTATGATTTCTGCCCTCCAGCAACTAATATTCTGTGAATCTCCACAGGAATAAGACATGCTGATGAGGATTATGTGGAGCAGAGAACTTTTAGTAGTCAATTTAAATTTTGGGGGGTATGAAATTTAGCCTCAGCCATAAATTATGTTCTTAAAGGCCAAGGTGGATAGGCCAATCAGGTGAATAAAATCCTATATATCTCTTTCATTCAAGCAGTTATTTTTACCCTTTTCCCAAATAAAGTGCTCCCTTACACTAGGAAAATTGACTCAAATATTTGGCTCACAATTGCTGGGTTGGAAATTTATCTTGGGCAGGGATTTGGGAATGAGGGAACAGCTCTTCATTTTCATTTTAATTCCTCCACTGACTAGTAAGGCAAAGCTGGTGCCTAATTTTTCCCCCCTCATCTTTTTACTTTGAAGGATTTCAAAACCATTGAATCTTGAAAGAATAGAAGGAAATGTTGAATGAATACTTAGATATCCTTCACTTATATCCTTCAGTTAACATTTTGCCATATTTGCTCTGTCTCTCTCCTTTTACTAAACCATATGAAAATAGGTATCAGACTTTATTATATTTTTGCCTTAAGTATTTAGGTATATATCTCCTAAAAACAAGGGCATTCCCTATATAAACATTGTATCATTATCATGTCCCCAAGACTAATCATAAAGGTAATACCTAATACTGAGACCACATCCAAATCTCCTACGATTGCCCTCAGAAACGTGCTTCATGACTGGCTTTTCCTCTGACAAAGAAACCAGTTAAGAATCCTGTATTTCATTTTGTTGTCATTTCTCTTTAGCCTTTTTTTATTTTTATTTTAGCCTCTTTAGTCTGCATACTTTTTTTTTGTTGTTTTTTGAGACATTAACATTTTTCAAAGTCTAGGCCAGGTATCTTTTAGAGAGCCCTGCAATCTAGATTTGTCTGCTTGTTTCCACATGTTTAGATTCAGACTAGACATCTCTGGCAAGAAGGCTACATAGGCAATGTCGTGTACTTCCCATTGCAGCATGTCAGAAGATACCTGTTGACTTCTTCCATAATTATTTAGTGCCTGATTTTTCTTTCCCACTGGAAAATAGAACTAGCTTTTCATCCTGAAGGTTTGGGGAGGAAAGTAAGTGTCTTGACTACTCTGAAGTTTTTGAAAATATGCCATGCAAATCCCACTAAAAAAAGAATTTGAAGTCCTTAGAGGGATATCCACATGTCTTGAGGGAGGATGTCATGTAAGCATCTTAGATGAAAACATCTCCCACTTTTAAAGAGTTTCAGAATGGTAACAGTGTAGTCTCATTTATTTATAGCTGAGTTGTTCATTTAGTTAATAACTTTTGCATGCTATGCTAAAGGGGATAGCAAATTATGTCTTAGTCTTTCTTACTGCTTCTCCCTTTCCCACTATCTTACTAGCAATTTGGTGTGGCAAAAGGAATGAATCTTACTAAGTATGTTTTTGTTACCTCTGGGATACTCAAGACATTTTTATTTCTGCTGCATTGGATTAGAGGCTTGTGTTCAAATAATAAATTTGAAAATGACAGGAATTTTGAAATAATTTCTAGGAAAACCTGTATATTTTTTAGCCTTCTCTACAAAAATTTTTACTTCAATCCTCTCAACTGACAATAGAATGGATTTCATAGATCTACAAATAGAAACTGAGTATAGCTAGGTGCAACATTTTCTGGCTCTGAGATTTGGATGGTTTCCCACTGAAAGGAAAGTTTGGTCTTGGTGCTCAGTAACGATTCTGTGGCAATAGGACATGTGCTTTGTTTCAACCTTGAAATGGTTGGTCGATCAGCTAAGATGGTGAACATCAGGTGACTTCACTGAATAACGTGTATATTTCCACTTCTCAGATTTTGGTATCAGTCACACATATGTGCAGAGGGCAGTAAGTGTGAGAAACGATGAAGTGAAATAGATTATATCAGCTTCATTTCCCACAGCATATCTCTTACAAAACCTCTTTTTTGGTGAATATTTGGTCAAAATTCAAAGGCAAATTAACCATATGAATTAAGGAGTTTAGAATCTATCCATTCTTGCAGAAGTTGCTTGATTTTCCTAGAGATCTCTCCACAGGTGATGGGCAGGCCCCTTGGGCTCAGGATCAGTCTTGTTCAATGTCTAAGAGAGTAAATTTGCCATGTTGAACAGAGCTAGTTGTGCAGGTAGGAATAAAGCAGAGTGAACCCAGATGACTAACCAGAGGTTTTGTACTTCATTCCGCTGTCTTGCCTGCAGCTAACTTATGATTTACTAATGACCTTAGGGAAGTCACTTAATTTATTCGTCTGTAACAACATAGCAAAAGCTTACTGGTAATTGTGAGGTGGGTATTAAACTAAGTACTTTATCAACATTATTTCATTGAACCCTCTTTTGCAAATGGAGAGCTTTAGCGAAATGTTCATTGCCCTGTCTAAGGTCACACAGCAAGTAAGCAGTAGTGCTGGGATTTTTTTTTTTTTCCATCTGTAAACTAAGGTACCATGTTTCTAAATCTATGCTATGCTAAGATGGGAAATCGCTGAAGGACAAATTTGGGAAGCGGAGAAAGGAGATGAAGTAGATAGTGTAGGGAAGAAAAAGGGCAGCTTTTAGGGAATGGGGAATAGAAAAGTTGAGAAATGGGAAGGGAAAGCTTAAGGTAGAAGAAAAAAATATTAGAAAAAAACATTTCTTGCCAGAAAGAATTATGCAGGGTAGAAGAGAATGAGATGTTTGCACATCATTCTTGGTTTCTTCCTCTCCTTCATTCCCTGCATCTAATTAGTCACCAAATTCTGAATGTCCTTGGGCTGTTTCTTATCATCATTCCCCCAGCAGTTGTCTGTCAGTTGGCCTTCATCATCTCTCACCTGGCTCATGGCAGTCATCTATTTCCAGGCACAGGCTACTAAGTAGAATTCTCACACAATCACCGAAGGGATTCCAGCATGGCTCCGGTGGCGTTTTTCTGCTTTGTTTTCTAATACTTCACCACATATTCAATATGTACAATGCTTAATGAACTATTTATTTTCACTGTGATGGGCCATGCTCTTTCATTTCTTTATTCTTTTGAACAGGTTTGTTCCTTTTCCTTTGCTTCCGTAAAACACCTGCTTATCCTTCAATCCTCTGCTCAGAGATCCTCTCAAGACAATACCTGGCTCTGCTGCTTTCGTCTGAAATGACTCACATGGTTTTTTCCTTTTAAAGCCATAAATCAAATTAGCCACAAGGTGGCGATATAATGCCAAGGAATTAACTGCTTGAAGTGTGACACCTGTGGTTTCAGTTTAAATAACAGCATTGATCTGAAACCTTGTTGAGAGAGAGAGACAAATGGAGAGAGAGAGATTGTGAAATTTTTTTCTTTTTTTTTTTGAGTTGGAGTCTCACTCTGTCGCCCAGACTGGAGTGCAGTGGCCGCTCCCGGCCACCGCAGCCTCGACCTGCTGGGCTCCGGCCATCCTTCCGCCTCAGCCTTCCGAGTAGCCGGAATTACAGGCACGGGCTACCACGCCTGGCTGATTTTTTTATTTATTGTAGAGATGAGGTCTCGCTGCCCAGGCGGGTCTCGAACCCGTGGGCTCAGGCAATCCACACACCTCAGCCTCTCAAAGACGCGGGATTACAGGCTGAGCCACCGAGCCCGGCGATTGTGGAATTATTAAGTAACGGCTACCAACTCTGTCATCCATTTGTGGTTTTCATAGTGTTTTTCAAAAATTGCTTCATGAATCCTTAGGAGTTCCTGGGAATTCTGTCCCCTGTTTCATCCAGAAAAGCTCCGAGTTTTGTTTTTACAGCCAGGGTTTCTGATCTACTCTAGTCCTTTCATTTGACAAAAATGGGAGGCTGAAGCCCAGAGTGGTGACTTGTCTAAGGTTGTAGGGCTGATTGCAGAGAGATAGCTTTAGAGCCCAGGCGTGTTATTTCTGGTTTTCCAAGGCCGCCTCTTTTTCAGTGTCATCAGAGACCTACCCCAAGCATTGCGGTAGAAACTTGATAAGAGTTTGAAACAAAGAGCATTCTTGCCTCATCATTTTGTTACTTTGCATCTACTCTGTTGGCAGTCAACTAGTAATACGGAACATAATATGATGTATCCTGGTGTATACTCTATGTCCATCTAAAATACACAAAAGCTAAGGTTGTTTTACTCTTCTCTATGTATCTTCTATATCACCTACTATGAATTTCTGCATTGGAACTCACCTATCTTCATTTACTGAGGGCTTGTCAAATGCTGAGAGCACAAAGGATCCACAGCTTAAATAAGGCTTCGTCCTTGCCCCTAGAAGAAATCTAATAGGAATTGGGTGGGAGGGGGTAGAAATATCAATGAATAATTTATAATATAATCTGGTTAGTACATAGATCTTTGGGAGCACAAAGGAAGAAGTCTGAAACTGCTGGCTTCTATGTGAGTACTCCTCTGTTATACCTCATGTTAAACCTTCAGAAGGTACTCATTTCTATTGTTGACAACTAAAGTTGTCTGCCAGAATGCAAATGTTGTGAAGTGAAGTAGAACTATATATTTTCTCCCCAAAATTGAGGAGAAAGAAATTTCTAAAGTAGATAATGTTGGCATGTTCTTACTTTGCATTTTATCTGTGAATACAGCCACCCAACACCTCAGTTCTTTTCTTTATTGGCCCTGTACTTCAGATCACTTTCTATGAGGACAAAAATTTTCAAGGTCGCCGCTATGACTGTGACAGCGACTCTACAGATTTCCATACATACTTAAGTCGCTGCAACTCCATTAGAGTGGAAGGAGGCACCTGGGCTATATACGAAAGACCCAACTTTGCCGGTTACATGTACATCTTACCTCAGGGAGAGTACCCTGAATACCAACGCTGGATGGGCCTCAATGACCGCCTCAGCTCCTGCAGAGCTGTGCATCTGGTAAGTCTGGGGACTTGGGCATGCTCGCGCCCTTTTTCTTTCTCTTTTGCTCTAAAAAAAATGTTTTCTTGAGGTTTTCCTACCTCTTAATGAGTGACTCTTGTTGGCTGCTGAGGCTTGAGTAACACCTTAGATCAGTTCATCACAAGATGAAATACATTAATTGTTTCCAGGGTGCTTTCTCTGCCTCTAGGGTATTTTGAGGAATTGATTGTTTCTTTTTAAAAGTCAACTGTTTCAGTCAGTACCCAGGGAGCTGAGAGTTAGATCATCTAGCTTTCAAGGTGGTAGGTTCTGAGTCATACTTGTCCTCTAAGCCCTTGACCTGCAGGTAATTTCCATAATGTTGGCTGTTCATTTCCTCCTGTGTCTTTTTCAGCCTACTGGAGTCCAGTATAAGATTCAGATCTTTGAGAAAGGGGATTTTAATGGTCAGATGTATGAAACCACTGAAGATTGCCCTTCCATCATGGAGCAATTTCACATGCGAGAGATCCATTCCTGTAAGGTGCTGGAGGGTGTCTGGATTTTCTACGAGCTACCCAACTACCGTGGCAGGCAGTACCTCCTGGACAAGAAAGAGTACCGGAAGCCCATCGATTGGGGTGCAGCTTCCCCAGCTGTCCAGTCTTTCCGCCGCATTGTGGAGTAATGACATGAATGGAGCCACAGGCTTCTTCCTGGGGCCCAAATGCTGGCTGGCCTTGTGGTCCAAATAGGCATCATAAATAAAACAGTTGGCATGCATCCCACTGCTGACTATAACGCCTCTCCTTAAATGCTTCTAGGGATCAGCAATGCAGTGCCCGTCACTGTGGGTGATTACACAAAGCAACACATCGTCAGATGACCAATCTAGATCTTTGTGCCAAACAAAATGAGATTGCATTAAAAGGTTAGAAAACCATACTGCCATATGGTGGTTCTTTTTGCTTATGTTTTGCAGCATTTCAACAGGCACAGTAATAATTACTAAACTATTTATTGAGTGCCTACAATATTTTCTTTTTCTCTTCCCAACTATGTGAGAGGTAGTTTATCTGCATTTTACAAAGAAGGAAATTGAGGCAGAAATTTAAAACTTGCCCAAGTTTGCCAGCTAATAAATGAAGGAACTAGGATTTGGTTCAGGATATTTTTGTTCCCAAAGTCATTGTTCTTGTCTCCTTATTTCCAACACATTAAATCAATACATATTGGTTGGAGATCTGTGCATAGGATGTGAGTACCAGACCCTGAAAAACTTAAAAGGTAAAAAGGACAAAGTCTTCCTGAAAGACTGGTTGAGGAGATAGAATGTTTATCAAGAATGACCAATGAAAGCAGGGTTATTATTTGAAAATAGTGGAGCTAAGTCACCTGAAGTCTCTTGTTTACAATCCAGAGACTCTTGTGTGAGTTACTTCCCAACCCTAAGTTCAGATTTTTTGTGTAGAGAAGACATATTACACAATGTGCCCCTACTTTACAGTAGTTGAAATGGAGTTGTTTCAAGGTTTGCTTATTTTGACTAATCCCTGAGATTTTATTTAATCTTCATGAAGAGGAGAATAATGAAGGAAACAGCATCTCTAGGAGTAGAGAGCATCTGAGTGAACCTGGGGATATGCAGAATGCACCTGTTCATCTTTAAAGGAAATGGCAAAGCCATGTCTTTTAGGATCTTTCCCCAAAAGGACAGATTGGAATTGCTAAACTCTCTCTGTGTGTACTTGAGTCTATACTCTAAGGTATAGTGTATACTCTCCTCCAAATAGATTTAGTCATTTTGTTATCTTCTCCTCCCTTTTGTCATTTTAAAAATAATTTTAAACTATATTTTCATACAGTTTTAATTTTTATAATTTTTGAACTTCATGCACTTTTACCTTTTGTCATTTTGTCTGTTTTAAGTGAGACATTTTGAGAAAAGTGAGTGAAAATAAGGAAGGGAGACATCATAAACCCTGGAAAAGGAATGGGCAGTCATTTGCTGAGCTGTAAAGAGCTCTGACCTGTGAGCTGACTGCAGCCATCAACTCTGGACCTTGTCACCCTTCCATGAAGCTATCTTTCTTTATCTCTAACATGAAGGGGTTGAGCTAAATGCCTCTCAGGCCCCATCAAACACAAACAATTCCCTGGAGGCTAGCAGGAGGTCATTGAAAGATTAGTTGATGACCAAAGACTACTGACACTCAGTTTTAGAGGCACAATTTCTGGAAGTGATCTCAGATCCTGCCACTCATTTTCTGCCAAAAGAACAGGTTCTGGTAACGAGTGAGTTAGAATCTGCCTCTTCTCTCATATCAACTGCTGCCCTGTTCCTGGGTGAGTTGCTCACAGTCTGTTCAAAACAACCAGAAAACCAGTTTTGGCAGCAGAATAGGAAAACAAGAAGTGTCAGGATGACTAACCACAGTTGCAGAAAAGTAGAAGATGGCTTTTGACAGCTAAAAGCAAGATTATCATTTTGGGGTGTTATATGCTTCTTGGTTCATGCCCTGATCCAGAAAGAGATTGCTGCCATTCTCCCCAGCCGTAGTCATACCAATTAACTTTTTGCTTACAAGGAATTTTACTAGCAGTTGATATTAGAGGTCAAAAACACTTCACGTCCTTATCCATCAATCCCAGCTCTTGGTAGCATAGTCTGCTGTTAGAATAAGAAGCCAGCATCCCAACCTGTCAACCACACCTTATCTCCCTCTACCTTTTATTGTTTTGTCAGTCTAAAATAGGGGATATCAAAAAACAAGGCAAGGGTGTCCTTAAATAATTTTAGCCTTGTTTCCATCCCAAGCATTTCTCTGAGACAAATCTCTGAATATTTCCCCAAATACAGGGCCCACTATCTCAAAATGTACCATCAAGAGGTTCCATTTAAAGTCTCAAGGGTAAGGTTGCCAGACTAAATACAAGACAGAATTCATAAATCCCATGTACTGCATGGGACATACTTACATTAAGCAATTGTCTTAAATTCAGATTTAACTGCACTGCATCCTATCTGGCAACTGTACTTTAAGAGCAAGGCAAGTCACACAGGAGTCACATGGGCCTAAGAGTACAGGTTCTGGAAATCAGCAAAAACATTGCATGATGGTTGTGGATTTAGTTCAATTTGTTTAAAGGAGAGTGATATCAAATGCAGAACAAAATGTAAGCATATGCCCTACAGAAGAGCATTTAGATACACTTCACACACACACACACACACACACACACACACACACACACACACACACACACACTGCAAATCAGCAAAATACATCTGCATCTGGATGTGGCTTGTGGATTACTAGTTTCCAATCTTGTCTTAAAGGAGAGCTCTGACTATCAAATTGTTTCTTGCATTGAACCAAAATCTGTGCCCTGAAACTTTCAACCTGCAAGCTAATTCTGCTTTCCATCTAGTTCTTCCTCCACAAGATAGCTCTTTAGATATTTAAAGATTCCTTTGTTTTTCTTCACACTGGCAATTCTGCATTGAATAACTGCTATTCTTTTCGTTGCTTCTCTCTTGACATGGCTTCGAGACTCCTCCCTACTCTCCTGGTGCCTCTCACAGACTAATTGCAGTTCATCTCTTCCCCGATGTCTTAGCTGTAACCTGACCAGTGCAGACCACATCTGGAGGGTTATATGCAGTTCTTTCATTCTTCTTTCTCTGATTTACATTGTTCTTGGCTAAGCCCAGATCTCCTTATGCCCTTCTCCCAACCCTGATAAGGATGCCTGGTTTCCTTTTCCTAAGAACCAGCACTCCAAGGGCTGGAGAGTTTCCTTCTTCTCTGGGGAGTTAGAAATGGATTCAAATCTGGCCACTTCCATACATACTCTAACATGTATAACCTCAATTTTCTTATCTGTAAACCTAAGATAACATCTACATTGTGGGCATTAAGATGAGATAATGCATGAAAAATACATAGTCTGTGCAGTCAATTCTCGTTATTTTCTGTAGTGAAGTTACAAAGAAAAAGCAAAACAATGCAGAAAGTGTGGCAATAAATAGACTGCAAAGGACACTTGTTTACAATATGAGAACTGAAACAAGAAGGCAAAGCAAATAGCAAATATTGAACTATTGCTCCTAGAGAAAATATAGGGTTAGGTTCCTGTGAGCCTTTGGTCACAACATTTTTGTCAATGATCAATATATACATTTTTATGTATATTTCTATTTAAAGACAACATAATATATTTTGCTAATTCATTGACATGGAACTCATGGCCAACAGCACTATAATTCATGTCTGAAGAAAGATTATTTAACACATATTTTCTCATTAAGGCAATTGCAACCTTCTCACTATTAAGAACACTAGACAGCCCTGCAGCATTACATTTGGGGGCTGTTTTAAACAGTGAAATTACAAAGAAAAAGCAAAACAATGCAGAAAGCATGGCAATGAATAGACTGCAAAGGACACTTGTTTACAATATAAGAACTGAAACAAGAAGGCAGAGCATTTGTTTGACCTCAGCTGGGAACATGCTCATTGGGTGACTCAAATTTTTCACTGCTCTGCTCATATCCATGAATGACCACAAAAGCACTGCAAGTCATGATTTGGAAATTACAAATACATTTTAGTGAGTGGACAAACTCTCAAATATGGAGTCTATGAAAGAATGAGGATCCACTGTACTTTACCACCATGGGTACCATCTTAGTACCATTTCCTAATACTAAAGTTTCTTCTGTTATCAAGTTGTTTGATTTTTGGGGGGTTTTGTTTTGTTTTACTTGCCTAGCTTTTTAATACCTCTTTCTATCTCCTAGTTGCTTTCAGAAAAGCATCTGTAATTTGGCAGATGCTTCATAGATGGGAAGAAATACATCAGAATGATCAACCCATTCTACTATCTTGAAAAAGAGCCATATTGTTATTATCCTAGAAGTTTGGCCCTCTCTTAGCTCTTCCATAAGCCCCTCCCCAGGTTCTAGCTCCTAGCAGTTTCCAAGGTCAGCAGGGTTGCCCCTAGAGTTCATATAAAATCTCCCTTGTTTTCTAACTTCTACCTCATCCCTTTCATCTGCGGTACCTCAAGGGACTGAGGGCAGCTAGTTGCCAAGCTCTCCTTCCCACCCTTTGGTTGACCAGCTTCTGGAACACACAGGAGAGAAGGATCAATCCTGGGTGTGACTTCAGCGCAAGGAAAACCACTCTGTCCACAGATACATGCTACCCCTTCCCTCAAGACTCAAACTTCAAAGTCAGGTGATTTCAGAACTGGAGAGGTGGGGGCTTTCCCGTACACTGCAATTGATGAGTGAGATGGCGCTTACTCATCCCAGTTTACAGACGAGGAACTCGGGCTCAAGGTCACTCTATTCCAAAGCTCTCATTCTTCCACTGTATCATGCAGTTCCTACTTGTCAACTTTCAAAAGACAGAACCACGACCACTTATCAGTCATAGCCTGAGCTATTTCTCTTTAAATTCTTCTATTGAGATATAATCCATATGTAATACAACCCGCCTGTTTAAAGCATACAAGTCAATGGTTTTGAGTATGTGCAACCATTAGCACAGGTGATGTTAGAACATGTTTGTTACCTCAAAAAGAAACCCAATATTCTTTAGGGATCACTGTCTTATCTAGCTCTCCAGCCCCCCAGTCCTGAGCAAACACTAATCTATTTTCTGGATTTATATGTTTGCCTATTTTGGACATTTCACGTAAATGGGATTATAAAATATGTGGGTTTTTGTGATGGTCTTTTTTCAAGGTTTGTGGATGTTGTAGTATGTGTTGTTACTTTATTCCTTTTTATTACCAAATAATATTTCATTGTTTGGAAATCCACATTTTGTTTATCTGTCATCAATTCATGGGCACTTGAGTCATTTCTGCCTTTCGACTATTTTGAAATGCTGCTCTAAGCATTGGTGCATAAGTTTTTATGTGGACATATACTTTTATTTTTCTTGGGTGTATTCCTAGTAGTATAATTGCTGGGACATGAGCTATTTGTTAAATGCTGGAAGCATGTGGGATCTTGAAGCCATATAGACCTAGGTTGAATTCTACAACTTTCTAGTTGTAGAATTTGAGACAAACACACATCTCTTAACTTTCTCATATGTAAGATAGATGTAATTATATCTATTTCCCAGCATTAGTATTCTTAGCCCAGTGAATGACAAAGAAGAATTCTTAGCCCAGTGAACGACCCAGAGACAACAAGAGAAGAATTCTTAGCCCAGTGAATGACCCAGAGAAGCAGGTACTGAATAAAGGTAGCTATTCTAAAATCTTCCAAATATGGAATCCCTGAAGGCACAGAGTCCTTGGTGGTGAACAGATTGGGAGCTAGTGGACTGGTGGTTTCTCCAGCCTCCCTGCCTTAATGATCAATAACTTAGATGTTCATGAGTGACTTTATGAGATCCTTCCTGGGAGGCAGTGGTAGCGGGTACAGGAAAGCCAGAGAACTGTGTGTTGCTGCTTGCACAGAAAGGAGAAGTGAATCCCCTCTCTATTTCTGCCAGGCCTGCGCTGCCCACTTGGTTTTCTCTTCTCTCAGCTAAATAATCCACTTTCTTTCACTTGAGACTTATTTCCCCAGGACCAGTGTGCCCCTTTGTGAGTCTCAGCACCCTGGTTGAGTGGTTCTGGAATTGATTAGCTTTCAGGGGAAATCCTGCCAGCACTTTGCCTCATGGGAGCCCAGCAGGCAGGGATTTGTTCCTATTGTTCTTGCCCCACCCCCAAACATGCCCCATTAGCCTGTCCATTGAACCATGGGGCCAGAATAATGATGGGGCCTGGCTGTAATGCTGACCTTCGTGATTTCTCAGTACACACTGGATGGTTTGTGGAAGCCCACAGGAACCTGGTCACCCTAGCAAGGCTGGTACTCTAGGACCCAGTGCTCAGGACAGAAAGATGAATCTTTAGACTGTGTTTCTATGAGTAGGAGGAGGGAGAAGGAAAAAAGGGAGGAAGAGGGCTGCCTGGGAGTTGGTTATAGAGTAGAACCACCAACAACTTTTGGGGACTCCCTAAAGGGGGTCTAGCAGTTGTGAGGGAATTCCCTTTTCCTGCCATACTCACTATTCTTACAACCACTTAGCATTTGCACACACTCAGAGTTCTGGCACTTCGACATACGATACCCCGTTTGACCCTTACCATGGTTATGTGAGGAAGGGAAGGTATTTTCCATCATACATATGGATGTTACTCCCATTGTACACATGAATAAATTGAATCATAAAAAGGCTATGTGACTTGAGGGTTGATTACTGACTTTCTAGGCCTCCATAGTCAAGTGTAGCCCTTTTTTTTGAGTTGGAGTCTCTGTCGCCCAGACTGGAGTGCAGTGGCTGCTCCTGGCCACCGCAGCCTCGACCTGCTGGGCTCCGGCGATCCTTCCACCTCAGCCTTCTAAGTAGCCGGAATTACCGGCGCACACTACCACGCCCGGCTAATTTTTAATTTTTATTTTAGAGATGAGGTCTCGCCTGCCCAGGCGGGTCTCGAACCCGCGGGCTCAGGCAATCCACTCACCTCAGCTTCTCAAAGGCGCGGGATTACAGGCTGAGCCACCGAGCCCAGCCAAGTGTAGCCCTTTGGTGTGACAGGTGTTCATGCTAAAGTCTTCCCCATGATATGACAACTTTAAGAAAGCCATTTCCCTCACACTTTCAGTGTAAGTGGCCCCTGCGATGTCTGTAATGTCAGTGAAATACAAGTGGGTGGAGTGCTAGAATTGGGGGATGTGTGAGCATCTGTGAGTTGCATACCAAAGACAAATAGAAATGCATTTATCTGTGGTTTTGTTGATTTCCTACCCTTCTGCCCTCGGTTTCTCTGGCTTCTACCTGGGTATTGTCATAATGAAAGGGCACATACGCAAGTCTGCCAAGCAGAACAGAGACTTGAGGTCTTACTCATCACGTGTTTATTCTCTTTTAAGCAAATGCAGTCATGCAAAATTTCAAGTTTGCGAAACAAGTAAATTAGGGAGAAAATATTTACTTTAAGATGACTACCTGTGAGACTCTTAAAAATTCACACTTAAAATTTCAACAAAAATTCAATGTTCAATGTTATCAGAGTTGTGTATTAAATGAGAGAATACTCTATAGGATGTTAAAAGTTGGCATATACCTAGATTTATCAAAG
The DNA here is from genome assembly GCF_000164805.1 of Carlito syrichta. Taxonomy (NCBI): domain Eukaryota; kingdom Metazoa; phylum Chordata; class Mammalia; order Primates; family Tarsiidae; genus Carlito; species Carlito syrichta. The sequence continues at coordinate 44,412 of NW_007007812.1, forward strand.
CAGATTATCTAAGCCAATAACATTCTCATAATGTCCTTAGGTCCTAGTAAAGAGGACCACTTCTTGGACTCAGGGCCCATAGTTACGAGGATCCTTGATATCACAAACTTCACCATACAAACATTTTCTCTCATTCCTGTCTAAATCTCTGTCTCTCTCTCTCTCTCTCTCTCTCTCTCTCTCTCTCTCTCTCTGTCTGTCTCTCTCTCTCTCTTGTTTGGTAACCAATTAAGTAAAGGGAAATTATAGGAGAGGAAATAGGTTGGAATGGACCCCCTAGACTAGAGGGTGTGGATCTGAATGCTCAAGGAGATGAGGAAAGGGAGAAAAATCACAGCTGTTGTCCTGAGAAACCAGAGAAAGAGGGTCTGAATGATTGATTTACTTACTAATTATTTGTTTGCAGGGTTTGCTTTATTAAGGTATCACAAACTATAAACAAAAAAAAACTAATTCACCCTTTTTAAAATGTTTGATTTGATGACTGTTGACAAATGCATACAACAAAATCAAAGCAGGGAACATTTTCACCCCCCTGTCAAACTTCTGTATGTCCCTCTGCAGTCAATCTCCCTCCTGCTCGCAATTCTTGCTCTAGAACCACTGATCTGCTACTCTTCCTATAGCTTGCCTTTGCCAGAATGTCAGATGAGCGGAATCACGTGGTATGCAGCCTTCTGTGCTTGGCTTCTTTCGCTTAGCATAATGCTCTTGAGATACATTATGTTGTTGCATGTGTAATAGTTCTTTTTTATTACTGCGTATTGTTCTATTGTATGGATGTACCCCATTAGGTTTTACCATTCACTAGTTGAAGGACACTGGGTTGTTTCCAGGAAGACTGCTTTTGTTTATAGTTGCTTCAAATCACCCAGAGTGGGTGTCAAGCCAGGCCACTTTCCACAAGATAACTATGCTCTTCCCTGCCTCTCTATCCAGTGATGTAGTTTTGGGAGGTGCTTAGAACTGTCTGGAAATCCTGTCTTGGCAAAATGACATGTGAGGAGTGAAACCTGCCTGCCTTGGCTCCCTAGGGATCTTGACTGTGCTCATCCCTACTCTGGGTTGAAAAGGTCATCAGCTGGGAGTCCTGGGCCCAGGTTCAGCTTCTGCCCCATCCTGCCCCAGCAGATCTGAGCTACTCTTCAGGTTCACAGTTGGCAGGACTGGGCCTAGGGAAAAGCTTGACTCTATTAGCCTCTGGGCTTCAAGGGGCATCCTGGGAATGGACTATGAGACTCTGGCTAGGAATGAAGACTGGGAGTGGGAATAGTTTAATGATAGGTTTCTAAATATTTAGACATCTAGTATGGGGGCCTCTGTTTGTACTCTTGCTCCAGGCCTCCAAGTGTTAGGGAGCACCTGCTTCTTGTTGTAACTGGAGAGGGCATTGTAGAGTTTCTTCCTAACTCCCATAAGCAAATTACTCCTTTGGGCACCAGTGGCCCTCTGGTGGTTCACAGGAATAAATTCTGTACTGGAATACCTGCTTTGCTCCCAGGGAACAGCTTCTGTACTGGGAGAATCTTACCTCATTATTCCATCTGGTCCCTGACTGACAGCAGCTGTCAAAGCAGTAGAAAACAACCCGCGCTTGGCAGTCTTGCTCTGTGTCCCCAGTCAACTCCCTCACCCTCTCTCAACAGCAGCTGTGTCCTCCTCACTCTTCTCAAGCCCCGCCCCCCATCACATGGCCTGGTCTCTACAGATACTTTCACCTCCTACTTAATACAAAAAAGAAAACTAACGTTTGCTTATCTTCCTCCCCACTCTGGCACATGTCTTCCTGTCTCAAAAACATCAGGGTTCCCTGACATCTTGTTCTTGGTCCTCTTCACACTTGACTTTCCCACGGATTCAACTTCTCTCTCTCAACATATTTGACTCCCAAACCTCCACCTCTAGAGTCACTCTCTCCTGGCGTCGGAACCCAGCCATCACCTGGTCCGTATTCTCTGCTCCCATATTCAGTTGGTTACAAAATCCTGTTCAGTCCATCCCCTCTCCTCCATACCCGGCCTCATGCCCCTCCTTATCTCCTGGATGTATCCTCCTCTAGGTGTCCCAGCTGTCTCTCACTCCTCAGCAATCCATCAGCCTCACCACTTTCAGAGCATTCTTTCCAAAGTACAGTTGTGTGTGTGACCTTCTTTTTTTAAACCCTTCTAATCTTTAGGGTCCTGAGTGTTTGCTGAGCAAAATCCCACTCCCTGGACCATGACGTAGGTCCTTCATGATACAGCACACAGAGGCATCTGGCTAGGGGTGGGCTACAGTACCGTAGGAGAAGCGGCCTGAGAAAGCCCCAGGGCTGCAGAGGGGTCCTTCATCTACTCGGCACAAACATTCCTATCTCTTCACTGCCCCCAGCTCCCTCACCCCCACCTCCAATCTGCTACACTCAGAGTGAATCACTGGTAACTTTTCAAGCGTGTTATGCTGTTTTCTGCTGGGAATAACCTTCCATATTTTTCTTCCTGTGAGTCTTCTCTCTACCCTTTGTAACAGCTCAGATGCCCACTCAGGGGGATTCTCTGACAATGTACCTCTCTTCCATCACCTATGACACTCCACCTTCACCTCTGTCTCAATCCTTAATATTCCAAGTCATTGCTGTCTACCGACATTTCTCATCCTCCTTAAATCGTGAACTCCTTGAGTTCAAGGACTGTGTCTTTTGCCCACATATCACCAGGGTAGATGTTTGTTGTTAAATGGACATTTACCTTGCACTTACCTTGTATCAGGTACTTCGTGTATGGTTGCCAGTACTGATGGGCTAGGAATCAAGAGAAAGAAGAGGTCTCTTGAAAACCTAAACTTATCAAGGATCCTTGTCAAGCAGAGACCCTCAAAGTCATCCTAGGGAGACAGGCTCCCTATCCTCCCAGTTTTACTATATTCTGATTAAAAGCAAAACATCTTATGTGAAGAAACAAGTTAATAAACAGGAGCAGCTTGGTTAGTCATGGAATTTAAGAAAAGTCAAGACCTAGGGACAAATGTTGGGTGAGTAAGTGAATGTGTCCAAACACCACCCCCAGAAGAAGCAGCCCTGGCCAATGCATTTAGATTTTGCTGTCCCATGGACAGTAGCAAGTAGGAGTCACACCTATTACAGCTGGATTCAAGCCTCCAACAGTCAGACACTTGAGTCCTCTAACTCCCCTTATCCCAAGTCTGTTTCTCAGGCAAACCTCTGATTCTGACTTGGCTTCCAGGTAATGTGACTGCTATTAGTCATAAGGGTTCAAGGGCTCTGTTTCCTATGATAGTTATTACTCACTGTAAATTACAGATGAGCTTATCTTCATTGTGCTGAGACACTCTGGTTTCTGGGCTTACAAGGCTGAAGGGCAGTCTTGGTCTGGGACAACTTTACTGAAGCAATGAAAGATAGTCTATGAAAAACCTTGGAACACAAACAGCATCCCCAGGAGGTGCGCTGTCAGTGGAGCATGCAACCATGAATGAGAGCTTTTCTTACATAGGCAGACAGCTTGGTATAATGGTTGACCATGCAGACTCTGCAGCTAGACAACCCAGGTTCAGATCTTGGCTTTACCACTTACCAGCTGTGTCACTGTAGGCAAGCTACTTAATTTTTCTGTGTCTCAATTTCTTCATTTTAAGTAAGAATAGTGGAAAGACCTACCTACTCAGCTATCATTGTTTTCTCCATCCCCTTAAGCCCATTCAGTTTTTGCAGCAAATCTCAGCTGTGAGAAGGCCACATGAAGTCCAGAAATGCTGGGAAGTCAACGCCCCTGGGAACATCCCCAAGCATTGACAAGTGGAAGTTGGAGAACGTATACCCATTTCTTTATGCCTTAGGTAGAATAGCCCTGAGGTGTGTTCTGCACTGTCTCCCAGGGATCTGCAGTAAAGCTGAGCTCCTGCTACACACAGTGGCAACCTGCTTGGTGACACACTTTCACTGGCTTCCTTCCCATCCCTGTCTCATTTCCCCACTCTTCTACCAGGGTTTCCAGGGGCCATCACCCAAATACCTTACCTGCACTCAAATCCTTGTCTTTAGATTTGCTTCTGGGGGAATGCAAACGAACGCAACACTCATAGGTGAGGAGATTAAGCTTGGAGAGGTGAAGCATCTGACCCAAGATCACAAGAGTCACAAGTGACAGACCCCAGATTCAAACTGGGCCTGCTCATTCTCTGTATGTGACCCCATTGCTTCTCACCCCAGTTTTGTGCCACAGATGGGGGCTGTGGGCTTCCACTCACTGCTTTAATTCAGCATTCACCTGCCACTACTGCTGACAACTTCCACTAGCAAGGGAAGGCCCCCCCATGGGCAGCCAGGCAGATCTGGGTTCTTCAGATGTTTCCGTCAGCTCAGCAGAGCCGGTATACATGTGGGCTGACTTATTTCTGATGGGCAGAGTTTCATTTTCTGCATTTGTATAGATACTGGCATAGAGCTCCCTGTTTTTAAACAAAAAAGTTGTTATTTAAATAAACTTAAATATGATTTTTAAAAAAAATCATTGAAGGTGGGTGATGATAGCAAGAGTTGCAAACCCCCTGGAGTGCTATTAGCAATTTGACATTTCTGTTTCCCATGGGAATGTTAATAGCACCCTAGAAGCAGTGCCATTATAATTAAGGCATTGTAACTGCAGAAGGGTAGAAGTGTGAATTTCAGCAGGGGAACAAATGCAAATATTCCACCGAGCAGGTTATGTATATCAGTTTCTATTGACTCTCCCTTGCAACAAAAGTTCTGTTACAAGGAACACCAAGAAGTTTTCTAGAATCATAGACTATTTGAGCTGAGGGGCACATAAGACTATCTAGTCAATTTTCCTATCTTGGAGATAAGGAAACTGTGGGCTAGAGAGAATGTGTGACTGGTCACAAAGTTCACTGGAGGCAAAGCCAGGAGTAGGATCCGGTTCTTTCTGCTCCCAGATCAGTGCTCTCTCTCTTATTTATTTATTTATTTATTTATTTATTTATTTATTTATTTATTTATTAAGTTGAAGTCTCACTCAGTCTCCCAAGCTGGAGTACAGTGTCACGCTCACGGCCACCCCAGCATCGGCCTGCTGGACGCGGAAGATCCTTCTGCCTCAGCCTTCAAAGCTGCCATAACTACAGACGCACTGCCATGCCCAGCTAATTTTTTTTTTAACTTATTGTAGAGACAAGGGCTCACCAAGTTGCCCGGGCAGATCTCAAACCCGTGTGCTCAGGCAATCCACTCTCCTCGGTCTCCCAAAGTGTTGGGATTACTCTCTTATATTATGCTGGCTTTATGCTCTTATCTCTCCATCTCAATTTTCCTCTCTGTAAAATGGGAACTAAAAATAATTTCTAGATTTCCAAGTTGTAAGCTTTATTTTTTTTATTTTTTATTTTTTTTTTAGTTGGAGTCTCACTCAGTTGCCCAGACTGGAGTGCAGTGGCCGCTCCCGGCCACCGCAGTCTCGACCTGCTGGGCTCCAGCGATCCTTCCGCCTCAGCCTTCCGAGTAGCCGGAATTACAGGCATGCGCTACCACACCTGGCTGATTTTTTGATTTATTGTAGAGATGAGGTCTCGCTGCCCAGGCGGGTCTCAAACCCGCGGGCTCAGGCAATCCACTCACCTCAGCCTCCCAAAGGCGCGGGATTACAGGCTGAGCCACCGAGCCCGGCTTAGTTGTAAGCTTTAAATCAGATAGTTTATATGAATTGCTTTGTAGGAGGTAGCAGAGAGTGGAAAGAGCATGCTTTTTAGAGACTTGCTTCACATCTGTTTATCTGAGCCTCAATTTCTATAAAGCGAAGGAGTTCCATCTCTTGCATAAAGTTATTATTTATTTTTTAACTTTAAAATTTTTTATTTTAAAAATGTGGGGTACAGTTCAGGGTTAGGTATGCAAATATTCATTATGCAGATATCCTTGTTAATGAGGTGTGTCCCCCCTTCCCCATCAGATTCCAACTACTGCCAATCCCACATCCCCGCCCCCTTGCCCCCCACAGTTTCCCACTACTATCAATCCTTTTCTTATAGTATTATGATAGTTGTTTAAGGCACACTTATGAATGAGAACTTGTGATACTCAGTTCTTTGTTTCTGTGAAAGATCACTCAGTATTATAGGCTCTAAGTCCATCCAGGTTGCTGCAAAGATTATGATTTTGTTCTTCTTTATGGCTGCATAATATTCCATTGTGTGTATGTACCACATTTTTAAAAAATCCAGTCCTCTTTTGATGGGCCACACAGTTGGTTCCATGTTTTTGCTATTGTGAACAATGCTGCGATAAACATACGTGTGCAGGTATCTTTTTTATAGAGTGATTTGAGTTCTTCCAGGTATATTCTCAGAAGGGGATTGCAGTGTCATATGGAAGGTCAATTTTTAGATCTTTTAGGAATTGCCACACTGTTTTCCACAGAGGCTGTACTAGTTTACACTCCCACCAACAGTGTAGAAGTGTTCCCTTTTTGCCACATCCTCTCCAGCATCTGTTATTTTTTGAATTATTGATGATGACCATCCTGACTGGAGTTAGGTGGTATCTCAGTGTACTTTTAATTCTGCATAAAGTTATTATAGGATTTAGATGAGATATCTTATGTAAAGATCTGGGACAAAAGTACAAATTATCTTTTCATGCGCTCCCCATTTTTTACAGGGGACACTGAATTGGGCATTTGGGAATATTGCTGGAAATAGAAGAGTGTGTAATGTAAAAGGAATTGGCCCAAATGTAATGCAGAGGGCCTATCCTTTTCTAAGAATGCCTATCTTTTCCAAAGGTGGAATCAGCATAGAGAATAGGCAGAAATGGTTTCCCACGAGGTTGGCAGGGTGCCAAGGGGCTGGCAGAAGGAAAGCCCGTTACTCCAGGGTTCAAAGCAAGGGGTCTGTGCTGTTTGTGAAAGCTTTATTTATGTGAAGGAAACATACCGGGTCTGCCATATTTACAATCAGGGGCAGATTAGCCTGGCAGGGATGCTGTGTGATGGGAGTGTTTGATCTCTCCCCCCAGGAAAGTGAAGGAGCAGGTAGTACTAATCCTCTGTCCAGCCCTTCTCCTCTCTGGAGGAGCTGGTGCCAGTAAGAGATTCTCAACCAGATTTCAAATTTTTCCAACCTGTTTTTAGGCTCAAGGAGTCCTGCTTTCCTGCTCTTACTTCTTTTCTTTTCTTTTCTTTTAACGTAGTCCACATGTATTAAAAATGCACACAATACAGAATGGTACTCAGTCTCTTTCTCATCCCTCTTCTGCCTCTGATGCCATCTCTCCCCAAACAGGCAACCATGACCGTCATTTTCTCATGTATGTTTCTTCAAGGACATTCTTTTCATTCTGTTCTATTAACTCTTAATTTTTTTCTATGTGTTTACTTATTTATTATTTATTTTTTTATTTTTTTTTGAGTTGGAGTCTCACTCTGTCACTCAGACTGGAGTGCAGTGGCTGCTCCCAGCCACTGCAGCCTCGACCTGCTGGGCTCCGGCGATCCTTCCACTTCAGCCTTCCAAGTAGCTGGAACTACAGGCGTGTGCTACCAGGCCTGGCTAATTTTTGATTTATTGTAGAGATGAGGTCTCGCCAAGTTGCCCAGGTGGGTCTTGAACTCGTGGGCTGAGGCAATCCACTCACCACGGCCTCCCAAAGCGCTGGGATTACAGCTGAGCCACCAAGCCCGGCGTACTTATTTATTTTTTAAAGATGTGGGGTACAATTCAGGATTAGGTCATCATACAGGCAGTTTGGGCCTAACTTTGGTCCCCACTTTGCCTGGTTTGAGATATTAACTCATTTAATAATGATTTATTGGTTATGTATTCTAGGCACTGGAAACAGAGCAGTGAATGAAAAAACTGAGAATTCCTTTCTCTAGGAGTTACATCCAAGTGGTACTTTCATTCTTATCTGCTCGTATATGCATTTTATGATCATGTCTACCCTGTTTCAGTGCATCAATCATTACCTATACACACTGTTTTATACCTTGCTTTTTAAATTTTATCTTATATCCAGGAGATCAATAAAGGCCATGTTTAAACCTAACCCAGAGGCTTTTTGTTTGGGTCATCTGGGCCCACAGACATTGGTTTCAGCCAGAGGAAGGCAAAATCAACAAATGAGTCCTAACCAGACTGAAGTGGGAATAAAGAGCTAGTATTACAAAGCTGTCTTTTTTGGAATAGCTTTGGTAATTGGGTCCAGATTCCTGCAGGAGGTTTAATGCAGAATTAATCAGGATTCTTGATATTTCTGCATCAGAAGCCCAACTCAAACTGGCTTAGGTTAAAAAAAAAAAAAAGAGAACATTTAACTCTCCAAGGCAGAGGAGCCCAAGGAACCAGCTTGAGAACAGAGTTACCTCCACCATTCCCTGTCTCTCCTCTCTGCTTGTCTCTGCTTCAGTGGGTATGATAGCCTCAATTTGCCCTCTAGCAAGCAGATGCTTTCCATTTTGTGAGTGGGATGGGGTCTATTACTAGGAGAAAGGAAATAGGAAAGTTATCTCAATAGACAGCAACAATTATTAAAGCCCTGTTTAACGGGTCTCTACAATCACTTTTCAGGGCTGTGTCCCTATAAGTTTTATGTTTTTTGGACAAAATGGCATGCTTAAAACCTGTTAGAATTAAAATTTCAAGAAGTACATCAGACCACTTTGTATAATTTGTTTGCATGTTTTCTGTACTGACACTTTATTCTTTTTATTGGTTCATTTACTCATTGATTCATCTAACACTAATTAAGCACCTACTAATTAAGCACAGCACTGTGCTGGATTGCAGAAGACCCCTCGTTCCTAGTCTGGAAAGAGACTCAGTCTTTGCCACAAAGGTATGGGAAAGAACAATTACCTAAGATCATGGTCACACATGGGATTAGTGGTACAGAAAAACTTGCACAAGATGTGGTGGGAAGAGAGGCAGGAGCAGATAATTCTGCCTGGAGAACACTTCAGTAAAGGAAGGCACACTCAGCAGAATCTTAGAGAGGTGGGGTGAAGGGGCTTGATATATTTATGAGGACTTTTTGGAGGATGACACATAGAAAGCAAAGTTAGATAATTTAAGTTAAAAAGGATCGTGTGATTACAGCTGGATTCTGAGAAACCCCAGAATCAGGCTCTGGAGGGCCCAAAGTAACCCAGGCAGCAGTCTTCTCTCCTTATCTCTTGTCTCTGTTTCTCTCTCGCTCCCTAATCTCCTCCCCAAACTGGTGTTCTCTTCTCCTCAGTCCACAAGCAGGAGCATGATGTGGTGGGAAGGGGGTGAAGGGGATATGAATGGGAGAGTGGAATGGAGAGCTGGACAAAGGCTGGTTGGAAAAATAGAGTTCCAAGCCGAGAACCCCTGCACTAGGACTGGGCCTTCATGGAGGCCATGTGAGCCTTCTCAGGAAACAGAATGAGGTTGACTGGCCACACAGAGGAATCTGCTATGGCAAAGAGAGGGCCAGTTATTTCCAAAGAAAGGGAAAAGATGCCTGTCCTTGAAGAGCATGACCATTCTGACGGGAGAAGCCTCTTGACCAAATAAATGTTCCCGAGAGCTAAGTGAGGGAGCACGACAAGGATCAGAAAGCATGCGTCCCTTATCAGAGCATCTGCCTGTCACAAGCCAGTGAATCTTGCTCAGAGTGAAATGCAAAAAAAAAAAAGAAATTCTTTTTTGGTATGAGTTTTACATTCATACTACCTTGTTTTCCCAGAACCCTTGGCCTTGAGGACTCTGGAGCTAATGTTAATGGGAAGAATTCCCTCAGTGGTCCCCCAGAGTGACCCATGTGGCAGTGAGCTCGCCTGAGACATGGTCTCATATCCCAAGAGGACACAAATTGTGGGCGCAGCAGTGTTGAGTGACAAATAGATGAATTTGCCTTTTCTTTGGACTCACCAAGCAGTGGTCTGGAGAAGAATATGATGAGAGAATACATCTTTGGTACCTCTTCCACAACATGGCATCTGCACCTCAATTTGTTTACTTGTGGCCTGGATTCTGAAATCACTAACATCACACACACACACACACACACACACACACACACACACACACACACACACACACACCACACTTCAGTCCCTAGTAGATTGCCATGGCAGATTGCACTGTGTGGCCAGTCAACCTCGTTCTGTTTCCTGAGAAGGTTCACATGGTCTCCATGAGGGCCCAGACTCAGTGCAGGGGTTCTCGGCTTGGAACTCTATTTTTTCCATCCAGCATTTGTCCAGCTCTCTCTCCCATTCGTAACCCCTTTACCCCCTTTCCACCACATCATGCTCCTGCTTGTGGACCGAGGAGAAGAGAACACCAGTCTGGGGAGGAGATTAGGGAGAGAGAGAGAAACAGAGACAAGAGAGAAGGAGAGAAGACTGCTGCCTGGTTACTTTGGGTCCTGGACTCCAGCCCGGGCAACGTAGTGAGACTCCAACTCAAAAAAAAAAAAAAAAAATCACCTAAAACCACATACTTTGTAAGTGGCAGAGCCACAATTCTAATCCAAGCAGGTTGAATTCAGAGCCAATACTTCATGCTGTCTCACCACTTAGCAGTGTGCTTGGGAAAAAATTATTTAACCTGTCTAAGCTTCAATTTCCTTATCTAAAAACATGGCTATAATAATAATACCTACCAGTTAGTGTGATTGAGAACATTCAATGGAATGATAAGTCTAAAGTAGTTTCTAGCACACAGGGAGCAATGGGTGATAGAAACATTATATGGCGCTTGGCAAGAGACACAGGGAATGAAGTTTTCTCAAACCCTGTGCTGGTGTCCAGGGTTGTGTCGTCCTCGATGCTCAGATATCTCCAGGAAAGGATGACTTGGACCTTGGCTCAGAGGCTCCACCAGCGTAAGGAGGTTCTTATTAAATACAGAGGGGGCCCTTGGTTCAGCTGAGTGACTGGTGCACCTGCCACTTCCTCCCCCAAGCCAAGCCACCGGGGGCTCAGAGTCAGGAGCCTCCCCTGCCTGGCACTCAGGGGAGGACCCCCTTGGGATGGCCTCTGTGCTACTGGCAGCTGTGGGTGGTGGGTGGTCGTTCTAGCTGGAATGCTCCTGAGAACAGATGGGGCTTTCTGAGCTGTTTGAAGGTGACAGCTTGATGTATATTAACTGGCAAACTGCTCAGCATGTAGGGGCGGTCCGGAAGGAGGCCTGCAGTTCTAAGTGGGCGAAGGGGACCACAGAGGGAAGTTGGCAAGCAGGGAGGCACGACGTAGGTGGAGGCAAGGGCAGAGCTGTGGGCAGGGTGTGTTCAGGAGGTGAGGAGGTAAGACAGCTCGTCTCAGAGCTTGCTGGGCCCCAACTCCTCACCAAGAGAAGCAGATTGGATAACATTTGCTTAGCTTTTCTCATGGAAACGGCATCACGGAAGGCCAGAATCAGATTGTGGGGCTGCAAGAGGCCTGAGGCTCTTCTGGTTCAACCTGCAGGCCAGGAAACTGAGGCCCAGAGAGAAGAGGTTTCTATGGGTTACACAAACCTGCCTTCCTCCTGGTCAATGTTAAAATCAGTCTCTCTACACATTTAAATATTCAGACTTTTTTTGTTGCTATTTCTTCTTCTTTGGTTTTAAAAGCATGATGATCAACACAAAAGAAGTTTTGAAAAAATAGAAAAAATCATCTAATATCCTAATAAGGATCATTTTGTGGTTTCGTTTTCAGGCTTAAAAATGTATATTTTTATGCAGCAATCATAGGGGAGAGAAAATTCTGCTTTCTCATTTAATAGCATGATATTTTTTCATGCTACAATCTTCAGAGTTGTCACAAACACTATATGTGAGGGGCCAGCCCCTGCAAGTTTTGGGGAGTCCCTTGGAAGACGTGGCGGTGTCGGCGAATCTGTGGGGATAGATATTAAAAGAAAGAAAGAAAAAAAGGGAGAGAAAGAAAGAGACTGGACTCTGTCTATTGCTGAAGCCGATTCTGTAGTAGGGATAGATATTAAAAGAGAGAAAAAAAGAAAGTGGACAGCTGTTCAGTGAAATGAGCAGAAGTCGTTTATTGAAAGTTACAGCAGGTATTTATCCCCAAATTTTACACAGGCAGTCTCACAAGTCTTTCACGTGAACACAAAGCCAGGTGCAGGAGGGGCATCCCCACCCACCAGATGCTTAGGTGTGAGGAGGGACAAACCCCAAGATTGTCTTATTGTTCCCTTTGCTAGTTAATGCTCTTCAAAAGCAGTGCAACAATCCCTACTAGCCTAATGATGTTCTGATAACCAAGAACTTCTAAAGCTCACTCAGTACCCATGATGACTAACTTAAACTTTATTACCTTTCTATTCTATGCTAATACTACTTACACAATGCTATGGAATCTCTTAGTTATGGCTTAAGCCAATTCCTAAAGAATGTGGCCCAGTCCAAAGATCACGCTGGGCTCTGCAGGATGTGGCCCAGTCCAAAGTTCACAGTGGGCCACTTTTTGGAACAATAGACTACAATCTTTTAACAAAATGGCTATTCTAAAGTCCTATATATCTATCCTAATTTCTATGAAAGTTTCTAATTCCTAATCCTAATATATAAAGCTGATCAGCAGCAGCAAAACTTCTAAAAATAAAACCCAAATATAAACTGTAAATGTACTAAGGCCAAAACCACAATAGTAAAAAATGGAGACAATGAAATTTCTAAAGTTAACTGTATTAAACTGGCCTAAAAGAATGCAGCCCAGTCCAAAGCACATGCTGGGCCCTCAGGAATGTGGTCCAGCCCAAACTTTGTGCTGGGCCATTTCTGATAACTTCTAGATAGTCATT
>NW_007007812.1:57436-204380 GCF_000164805.1 Carlito syrichta
ACACGTCCTAGCGGTCTTGGGGTCCACGGCCCTCCCTGATCCCTAACGCTCAGTGGGCCTCCGTGGCCAGCTCCCAACAACTATATCCCATTGTTGGACAGTAAATCAATGTTTAAAGAAACAATTGAACTCATGTAGTATGACTGGATCTGAATTTAGTTTAGACTTCCTTAACAACAACTTCATGTCTGTCTTGTGTCCCTCCTGTCCAATTCCAGATCATATTTTATAAAAAGATAATTTGTAACCAAAATGAGAAACAGGACAATGCAGGAAACTGCTTGGGTTTGCCTGGAAGCCCAGATATCACCAGTGTTTATGTTCCACAGAACAATGGTTCTCATCTCTGGTGCATGTTAGAATTACCCGGGGAGCTTTTTAAAAATTTTGTTGTCGAGACCCTGTGCCCAGAGCTGATTTAATTATGCTGTAATGGGACCCAGACGTAGCTTTTTTTTTTTTTCCCCCAAAAGCTTTTCAGGCTCCTACTATGCATCCAGGATGGATTACTACTGGTCTAACAGGCAACCCCCCCGGAAAGATCCTTATACCACATGTCACATTGAGGCTGAAGGCAGATTAATTAGAATCCTGACCTATTTCAGAGCAGAGACTTTTGTAATCTGTATAATGTGACAGCTGCAATTTGCATAAAACATACTTAAAATTATTTGTCAGAATATGGCCGAGAAAAGTGAGAGGGTTGCTGAATGGGAAGATGAAAGTGATCGGGGGTCTGGGTGTATGTTTTTAAAGGGGTGATGTTGACATGGAAGACTTATTCCTTCCACAAGAGGCCCTTTGGATAGCTTCTTGGTTCTGAGCCTCAGCAATAAGTAAAAGACCTGGGTTGGCATTGTCCCATGAACTAAGTGTTTGCAGCACCCATCTTAGTCAGGCAAGGGTGGACGCCCACTAGAGTACTTCAGCCCAGAACATGCAGAAGCATCGAGGGAAGTGTGCTCCCAGGACAGGAGGCACCAGGTCCACAGAAATCAGACTGTTGTCAGGGAGCAAGGAGTGATGGCCTCCTCTAGCCTCTTCCATCTTTCTTCAGCTTTTCAACATTAGCTCAAACATTTTCCTTCCCTCTGGTTTGGAAAGCTTTGCCAAAAATGATTTGGCACATCTGACTTCACTAGTCAACACTGTGAGCTCTGGGGTTTCCTTGATGCTCTCTAGCGAGGTCTTCTTGTGGCTTCCTGTCTGCCTTGACAGACTGGAGAAGGGAAAGGAAATCAATTAAACTTACTAAACATTGCCTGAGCATCTACTGTGCCATGAACAGTGATTGGCACCAGAGCTACCTAGGTGAGCAAAACAAAAGTCCTTCCTTTCAGCAAGTCAGACTGATAAGTCTCTGATGAGCACCAGGTCTTCTGCGAGGCCACAGGGGAAGCTGCAAGACTTTTTATGATCTATCCTGGGGAGTTATGCAATGTCACTTCAACTGTATTGTATTGGTCAAGCCAGATTCAAATGAGAAGGGATTTCATGAGGGTATGATGACCAGAAAACATAGTTCTCTGGGAAGCTTTTTGGAGCCTAGCTGCCACAGATAGATAGGATTTTCACATCCAAGAAAAGATCTCATGAGCAAAGTGCTGGTGTGTGTGTGTGTGGTGTGTGTGTGTGTGTGTGTGTGTGTGTAGAATAAAAAGCAGCATGAGTTTTGCTCATCTTAAATCTAAATGGAAGATAAGAAAGGACAGGTAGGTGGAAGTCAGGCTATGGAGGAACGTGGATTTTCTCCTATAGGCAACAGGGAATCAGAGCATGTTGCAGGGTTGGGAAATCCACAAAATTAGCTAAGTGATTTGTCTGGAGCACTCTTGCCACAGTGTGAAGGATGATTTGGAAGACTGGGGAGACTGAGGGCAAAGGGACCTCTCAGAAATTTAACGTAGCAGGCCAGGCGAGAAGGGATGAGCATCTCAATGGGGGAAGGGCAGTGGGCTGACTGGGACGGGGTAGAGGAAGGATGCAGGGAACAGCAGAAACAAAATGAACAGGTTGGAGCAATTGATCCCATGTGGGACACAAGGAACACAAGACTAGGGTTTCAAGACAATGTGGCTGGCAGGAATCTTCAGGAGAACCTGAAGGCTGTAAGGAACCTGCACCACTCATAGTCAGCAGCCTGCAGGTGGCAGGCAGAGGCTTTGGAAAGGATGGGCCACTGGGAAGGCATTGTTCCTGGGGAATTTATTAAAAACTCAGATACCTTCCCTGAGAGTCTGATTCAACAGATCTGGGTTGGGTCCTGGAATCTTTGTTTTTTACACATACCCCAAGTGATTTTGATGTGGTCCTAGGACTCTGGGGTGAGAAATACTTATATAGACAATGAAGGTCATAAATCTAGTATACTGGGAAAGTCAGTGCATTAAGCTTGTAGAAGGAGCGAGCAGGGACAAAGGAGTCAGGGTCATCACCAAGAGAATCCCTTCTTTGACAGGTCAAGCTGAAAGACTGCTCTAAGAAGGAAAGAGTAGGCAAGTGAGTCATGTGCTGCCAGGAGGTAAAGCAAAGTGGAGAATGTTCTCCAGGTTTTGTTCACGAGGTCTCTTGTGACCTTAGGGTCATCAAAGTCAGAGTAAGAAAATAAGAAATGAATGGGTGTGAGGATGAGAAGGCGGGTGAGTGTAGATGACTCTTCCCAGCAGTATGTGGGTAGGGAAGAGCAGGAGAAAGAAATGAGCATGCCACAGGAGGGTGGAGGGGACATCGTTGCAGGAGGAAAGGGCCTGAAGAAGAGAGAGAGATGGAACATTGTGATTAAGAACAGATTCCATCTGGCTTCTAATCCTGATTGTCCCTGACTAGGTGTACGATCTTGAGCAAGTGACTTAATCTTGCTGAATCCCTTTTTCCCATCTGTAGAAAGGGGATGACACCTGCCTACTGGATTGCGGTTCCTGATCTCACTTGATTGGTGCAAGTACAGCCGCTGCTAATGATTATGATGATGGAACAAGAGAACTGATATAATAATATAAATAATAATAATAATATCTCTTACTAGAAAAGCAAAGGAGTTCACTTTCATATAAAAATCTCAAACATACAAAAGTAGAGAGACTCACATAATGAGCACCACCAGATTTAATAATTCCTAAGATTTTGTCACACTTGCCTCATCTAGTCTTTTTTGTTGGTAGTGTTGGTAGTATCAAAGCAAATCCTGGTCCTCCTATAATTTTATCAGTTGACACCTAAAAAAGCATGTTTTTTAAACATTTCTTACATAACCACAATGTCATTACACACCTAGTAAATTATCATTAAACCTTTGGTGGCATCTAATATCCAGTTCATGTCCAAGTTTCTCCAGTTGTGTAAAAAAATGATTTGTTCAGCTGGGCTCAGTGGCTCAGCCTGTAATCCCAGCACTTTGGGAAGCTGAGGGGAGTGGATTGCCTGAGCCCATGGGTTGGAGACCAGCCCGCAGCAACTTGGTGAGACCTCGTCTCTACAATAAATAATAATAATAAAAAAATTAGCGGGACATGGTAACACGTGCCTGTAGTTCCAGCTACTTGGAAGACTGAGGCGAAGGCTCACTGGAGCCCAGCAGGTTGATCCTAGGGTGGCTGTGAGGGTGCCACCGCACTCCAGACTGGGTGACAGAGTGAGAGTCCAACTAAAAAAAAAAATGATTTAATTCAAAATTGCATTTGGTTCTTATGTTTTTAAATCTCTTCATCAGAGCCAGATCCTCCACTATTCCCCTTTATGTTTTTTGAGTCAGAGTTTCATTCTGTTCTCCAGGCTCGAGTGCAATGGCCCAGTCATGGCTCATTGCAGCCTCAACCTCCTGGGCTCAGGTGATCCTTCTGTCACAGCCTCCTGAGTAGCTGGGACTACAGGCATGTGCCACCAAGCTTGGCTAAATTTTTTAATTTGTGTGTGTGTGTGTGTGTGTGTGTGTGTGTGTGTAGAGATGAGGTCTTGCTATGTTGTCCAGGCTGGTCTCGAACCCCTGGATTCAAGCGATCCTCCTGCTTTGGCCTCTCAAAGTGCTGGGATACAGGCATGAGCCATCGTGCCTGGTCCCTCCTCCCCCTTTTAAAACCACTGGATTATTAAAAAAATAAAATGAGTCTGTTGCTAGGCAGAAGAGTCACCTTCTAGATTTGTCTGGTTGCTTCCTCAGTGTCATTTAGCTTGTTTATTTATCCCTTGAAGTGATTTTAGCTAGAGATCTACCTGAAAGTCTTCATTAAAATTGACTTGTGCACGCTGGCACAGTTCAGGCTGGAGCCTTGCACTTCACGTGGCAGTGTTCTCCACCTTGGGCTCTCAGTCAAATCAAGTGGAGGAACTTTTTAAACATCCCTGTACCCAGGCTGCTTCCCAGCCCTTTTAATTCATAATCAGCGGGAATCAATCCTAGACATCAGTAGTTAAAGCTTCCCAGACAATTCCAGCTTGCAGGTTAAGAGCCCACTGTATATTTCAACTCCTCAGCAGGTTCATAACCTTGTTTATCCCATGCTTAGTGATCACAATAAAACTGAGCAGTGGGTTTGGTGGTGGCAGCCTCACCACTCTGTGTAGAGTTCCCTCCCCATGAATTAACATACCATTCATTGTTCCATCTGCTGATGATATTCACCTAAACCAAGTGGAATTGCAAAAAGATGATTTTCTAAATTGCATCCTGTTCACATTTTTAAACTGAAATTCTTCTATAAAAAAGAACTTTCCCTTATCGACCTGGACTATTTGGTTACCCTGCAGTACAATCCAGGCAAGGCAAAATAAATGCTTACTGTTTTCCAGGGGGTTAATTTTAATCAAGAAGAATAATCACATCTTTTCCCGAGACCATTTAAAGGAGATGGGTTAAAGAAGCAAACGTCCTTTGAGGTGGAGATCGGAGGAGGAGAAGGAGGAGGAGGAGGAAAAGGAGGAAGAGGTGAGGGCACATTATCATAGGAGGTCAGGTCATCCTGAGAGAGTGAGTAGACAGGTAGAAAATAGAAGTCTGGAATATGTGCTGCTGGGAATGTGGCAGGCAGTTCATTATCAAGGAAGGAAGGCGTACTGAGCAGCCAAAGGCCCAGCTGGGATTAGAGTGTGACTTGTGTTGGAACCGGCAGTGGTGAATTTCTACAGCAACATTTGGCAGCAGAAGAGGATGTATCCAGTCTGGCTGGCATCGAAGTTGGAAGGTGGACACTGAAGGACAAGTGGGTGAGCGAATCAAGGCCACAGGCAAAACCATTGCTGCAGCAGCTTCACGACTTCTCTTTCCACATGTGTGGTTTCCCCTGCCTGGGATACTCTGATCTCCTGACCAACCTTACCCTGCCAGTCTTGGGTCAGATGCCATGTCCTCCAGAAGCCATTTCCGACTGTCTGTGTCTGGCTGAGTAGCCCCTTTTCTATATTCCCACAGCATCCTGCACGGCCCCAACACAGCTCATATCACCTGCACTGCAATGTTTATTTAGTTGCATCCCTATTAGACTGAAAGTTCTAGTTGAAGCCAGTTGAAGTCCACGAGAGAAGTCACGTGGACTTTGAAGAGAAGGATTTATTTAGAAACAGCAGTGGCAACAGAAAGGACTCCTTGTAAAACATCACCCATAACATCGCTGGTGAGCTTAGTAACTGAGGGAGACATCACACCCATAGACTCATGCTTTCAAGTTTTTAAAGCATGACTCAGATTGTGCTGGCTCCTTGCACAAGCCCTTTTGGGGGTTTCCAACACAATTGGAAAAAAGTTCCAAATCCTTACCATGTTGCATGAGGGTCTACATGACCTGCTACCGCCCTCACCCTATCTCACTCTGTTCTTGTATCAATGGCTCTTTCTCTTTCTCAGTCTCCTCACACACAAGACACTGCAGAGCTGTGGTACTCTGCCTGAAATGCTCTGCCCCCAGATCTCAGCCTATGTCTCTCTCCCTGTCTTCGTCATGTCTCTGGGCAATATTATATTCTCAGAAAAACTTCCCTGACCTCCCCTTCACTCTCTGCCCTGGGCCCACTTTCTTCTTTGTTTACAGTCTGTCTCCTCCACCAGAATGTAACTGCTGTAATGGTGGGGACTTGCTCTTGTCCCCCAGTGTGTTTTCAGCACATAGAACAGTGCCTGATTACAGTTAGATGTCCAAAAATTATTTGTTGAATGTATGAATACACACCTAATGCCCCACACAAGGCCAAGACTGGAAACAACACCAACAGTGTTCCATTCTCAGCACCGAGAACAGGACCAGGGACATGTCATGGGTGAATGGGAAAAAAAAGAGTCATGACAATGTATGTGAGCCAAGTGAAGTGGCTGTTGTGTATGGGAACATTGGGCATGGATGTATTCATTCAGCAAGCACATACTGAGTCCCTACTGTGGTCTAGATACTGAGTTAAGCACAGATACCTAGAGGAGTAAGATATCAGCCCTCTCCTAAGGCAGCATGCAGACTGGAGGGGGAAGCTGAAAGGTCAGCAAGTAAAATGAGGTGTGACTGGTGCTGACGCAGCCATATGGTGTTGCGGTTAGGATGAGACATTTGGGCCAGAGAGAAGAAACTCAGATTCTGGCTCTACCACTTACTCCCTGAGTGATCTCAAGCAAATTATTAAGCTTTCTGTCTTGATTTCCCATTTGAAAAAGGAAGATAGTGATAATAGAATCGTGAAGATTAAATGAGTGTGTATATGAGTGAGAACCCCCAAAACCAGAGTTTATTTATATAAAAATGTGTATTTATTCTTACATGTTTAGGCTCCAGTCATCTTCAAACTACTATCCATTTGATGCAATACACCTATTGAGATGCTTTGAAAAAAGTGAAACTGCCCAAAAAAGTTTTTGGACTTGTCAATTTTGATGGCTTTTAATGCTTCTGCCGTTTTTTGTTTCACCTCTTTGGCAAAATGCTTCCCTTTGAGGGCTTTTTTATTTTTGTATCTAGGGAAACAAAAAGTAGTTTCTCAGGTCAAATTGGGTGAACAGGGATGGTGGGGCTCAGGGGTCATGCTGTTTGGGGCCCAAAACTGCCGAACATTCAGCACGATGTAAGCAGGTGCCTTGTCATGGTGGAAGAACCAGTCACCAGCTTGCCACAACTCAGGAAACGTCTTCTGCAAATTGTCATGCAAACTTCTCAAAGCTTCCAGTTAAAAGCTTTTGATGACCATTTGATCCAGAGGAACAAATTCTGAGTATACTACAGGGCTCCATTCTCCAAAAGTTGACTCCAGTCTTTTTGCGGAGGTTCCTCCTCATACAAAATACGTACATGTATTTCTGAGGGTAGTGCTTGGTACACAGTAAGCACTATATAAACATTGGCTGGTATTTATTGTTACTGTGAGAGATGCATATATATGTGGAGACAGCGAGGGCACAGAGCAATCAGGGGTAATGCTGCCTGGGGTATGGGAGAGGCAGAGAAGGCTCACAGAGGGGCATTCCTGGAGCTGAAGCTTGGGAAATGAATAAGTTGGCCGCCTGCGGGGGAGAGGAGCCATGTGAGGGGAACGGTCGTGCAGGCTCCCAGGAACTTGATCATGCATGACCATCAGTTCAGAGGAGATAAAGGTGTGACTACATGCAAATGGCAGGAGCAGAAGACCTGGCCAGAGCAGAGCAGAGCTCAAGACTTCAAGACAGTCTCAGGGAGGTGGTGGCCCCTTCCTGGGGCCCTGGTTGCTGCTTCTAGCCTGTCCAGTGGAAGTGGCCACAGGATGGCTCCATGTCCCCAGAATAAACCAGGGCTCTTTGCAGGCTTACTGTGATTTTTTAAAAGAAAGAAATGCAATTTGCTGGTGCTGGAGAAGACATTAATTTTGTTCTGTGGGCTGCATGAGTCATCTAGGAACAAAAGCAAGAATTGTAAGTACACTTTCCACAGCCCTCTGTGCCTTATGCCTTTCCAGAGCTGGTCATTACTTCAGGCAGCTCAGGTCTTCCTCCATGGAAAGGTTCAGGTCTGGACCCTGCTGTACCGGAGAAATCGAATCCTGGGCCTCCTGGGTCCATGCCAAACCCAACCCCCCCTTGGAAGCCTCAAAAAGTGTGGAGAAAAAAGCATCTGCCTCTTTTTGTTCTATGGTGGGATTCTGGAGACAACAGGCCTGTGCTCTCACCCTGGCTAAGCATCTTCCTATGCAACCTTGGACACCTTTCATGACTCCTTGGTTTATCAAGTTTCTCATCTGAAAACGGATACAGGGTCCTCTAATGAAGACTGTGATGAGGATGAAATGAGAGAGTGACTCTCAGGACAAATACCTGCAGACATGCTCAATACGTCTTCATTTTGCTCCTTCCAATAACTGGAACATGGAGAAGAGAGCATTTCATGAAGCCCCAGGCCAGTCCCATTCCTTTGAGGGACATGTAACAAGAGGTACTTGAACTTGATTATCTATCTCTAAGCACTCGATTATCTTCCAACACTGATAGTCTAAAGTTCTAGGCCGAGGACAAACTTGTCTTGAGGTAATCTAAAGAATGTGTTTGTAAGGCTTCACACCTATAATCTCAGTGCTTTGGGAGGCCAAGTCTAGAGGATCACTTGAGGCCAGGAGTTTAAGATCAGCTGGGCAACACAGGGAGACCTCAACTCTACAAATAATAATAATATAGAAAAAGTTAGGGGTGGTGGTGCACACCTGTAGTCCCAGCTACTTGGGAGTATCACTTGAGCCCAAGAGTTCAGGGCTACAGTGAGCTGTTATCGTATCACTGCACTTCACCCTGGGTGGCAGAGCAAGACCCTGTCTCTAAGAGAGAAAAAAAAAAAAAGAATGTGTTTGTGCTCAGGTAGTTAGAGAATTGAATGACGTGTAACCAGTAATGGCTCCCAACAGGTGCTAAATTAATCTGGGTTGTTGGTTTCAGTGGACAAGCAGTACTATTTGGATTGACATTGTGGTTATTAATCTAGGACTGAATCACAGGGAGGTTGGAGAGGAACTAGAATGAATGGCCTTCTCAAGCTTGCTGTCAGGTGTCATCAGTCCCCTGTGGGAAGAAGGGGGAGGACATTAACTGTGTTTTAGATCAGGCAGTTTCTACCTGTCTAGAAGCCGAAGGAATGTCCTTCCCCACAGGTGCCTGACAGAATGTCAATCTTATTTCAGGTCCATAATAATAATTTTAAAAAATAACAATACAAAATTCAGCCTTCTGTAAGAACGATGCAGCCTAGCCTCCTGGAAAAAGCATCTGATAGGGACACAGACTCTTACCTTGGTTCTACCTCTTACTGGCTATGTAACTTTGGGCAAGTTATTTAGCCTTTTGGAACCTGTTTTTTCATCTATAAAACAAGGGTGATGATAACCCCATTCCTCAGAGTTGTATAGATTAAATTAGTTAAGAGGAGTATCCTGTACATAGTAGGTGCTCAACAAATGGCAGATGTATCAAGCCTTTCTAGGGCCCCCTCTAATTGGAAAGTCTTGTTCTTCTCTATTTTCCCATGGCAATTGCTTAGTTTATAGTAGAGACTCAAGACTACTCGTGGATTTGTATTCATTTCCTTTTGAATTCTAAGCTTCAACAGAGTAAATGTTGCTTTAATCCACATCTGATCCCCTGGTGTACCTGGCACAGAGTAGGTGTTCGATTAAAGCTTCCTCAATTAAATGGAAGACAAACTCCAAGAGAAGAAGCAGTGCTTCTCTCCTTGCCAACCTCCTTTCCAGCCTAGTTTCTTGGCTCCTGCCAGCCAGCCAGGTGCCCGTGAGTGTGTGCCAGTGTGGAGGCCTGGCTCTCGGGACTGAATATGCCATGGGGACCCAGGTCAGGGGACAAAACTAGGCAGGGAGAGGGAAGCAGACCAGCCAGGGGCCCATCTTCTTTCTCTTTAGCAGTAAATTGTGCGGTGCAGCAATCCAGTTCTCCAGTCCCTGTTTAAGCCAAAGTGGCTGTTCTGTCATTTATAATGGAAGCCTCTGGAGGAACATCACAGTTAATTGCGAAGAAGGGTGAGTCACACAAAGCAGCCAGAAAGGAGGGGCAGTCCTTGTGAAAGGACAAAAAGACCAACCAGAAGCCTGCCGGGGACCAGCTCTTGGGTCCAGAAAGCATCACCAAAGCTGGTGTCAGGGCGGAGGGCAGAGAATGATTATCTTACCCATATTGTCCTCTTGTATGCCAGGGACCATGCACCTGCGATCCTTTTATAAACGCCTTTATTATTATTAGTAGTAGTAGTAGTAGTATCTTTTGAGATGTTTAAAAATACAAAATAAATGTAAATGATGTAACTCATCTGCACACACCATTATTTCACCCTTGTAACAGTGTTGTAGAGTGAAACATATCAGTCTCATTTAGAGATGTGAATACTAAGACCTGGAGATCTTGTGATTTGCCCAGAGTCCCAGTGATGTGAAACCAAAGCTGTCTGCCACCAAAACCCACACCATGGTCTGGTCTCATCTCTCACCCAGTGCAGAAATGACCTCTAGTATCTCTAATGCTTGAAGACCAGGTTTGATCCCTTCCAGCAATGAGGTGCTCACCACCTCACAAGCATAATCCTGGTTGCTACCTAGGACTTAGGTAGTGAGTAGATGTATAGATATATACAGCAGGCACTATTCAACATCCTTTACAAACATTAACTCATTAACCCTCATAAATACCCTTGGAGGTGGGTACTATTATTTCCCTCCCTTTACAAATGAGACTCAGTAACTTGCCAGGGTTACATGACTGTTAAGTGATAGAGCTGAAACTTGACCCTGGTGGCTGCTTCCTGAGGCCGGGTTCAGTCCACCGTCCTATCAGCCTCCCACAGGAAGCCCACGTCGCTGCTGTGCTGCTTTGTTTAAAAGATTTTCCTTATCCAAATTTGCTGCCCTAGAGTTTCTACCCATTGGTTTTAATTTTATCCCAAGATGCAGAAAGATTCCATTCTTTCTTGGATATGGCAGTTCTTCAACTAGCTCCCCACTTACTCTTTCACTTCACCCAAATCTCCTCTGGTTCTGATTTCCCTCCATCTTCTGGTGCTGTTGTGCCTCAATGAGGGGCTGACCCCAGTGTTCCAGACATCATTGGAATGAGTCTCCAGCTTGTTGGGAGTCGTATTGCCTTGTTGGCTCTTGAGCCGTTTAAAACCTCAGGTCATTGTTGAACATGGTGTGTCACGTGGCCCCAACTTGTGCCACTCAGCTATGAGTCAGGAGCTCCAGGATCCCATCAGCTCAGCTCTGGCTTCTCCAGAGGGCTCATTTCATCTCCTGAGCCTGAGCACAAGAGCTTCTCTATCATCACTGGAGTCTATGCCCTTTCTGGTGACTTGATTCTTCCATTGTAATCCTTATTTGTAAAGATTCAAAATAATGCCAGAAGCCAGGAGTGGTGACTCATGCCTGTAGGCAACATACTGAGACTGCATCTCTACAAAAATAAATAAATAAGAATAAAAAAATTAACTGAGTGTGGTGGTACACACCTGTAGTAGCAGCTACTGGGGAGGCTGAGGCAAAAGGACCACCTGAGCCCAGGAGATCAAGGATGTGGTGAGCTGTGATTGTGCCACTGCTCTCCAGTCTGGGTAACAGAGTGAGATTCTAACCCAAATAATAATAATAACAACAATAATAATGCTGCAGATGATGACACCAGGGGAGGGAGTTATCCTTGGCTTTGGCCAAGTCCTAAAATATAAACTACGCAAAAAAGGAAATTTATTGAGAAGTTATCAGAGTTCATGTAAGTAATGGGAAGTCTGGAAGACAGCTTGGAAGCAGACCAGGAATTGGGACAGGATGTATTTGACAGTCAGGGTATTGCTTAACCAATCTTGGCATCTTTGTGTTACAATACTTAACATTTAAAATCCCAGAGGAGGATCTTATTGATTAGATTTAGGACACATGTCCACTTAGCTGTACTAGGATGACAGAAGAAGAATCTGTGAAGGGAGCCACCAGTAACCCTTTGGTTTCTATATTTGGGGGCAGAACACACCAATTTGCCATACACCTATATCTATTGTCTGCAAACAATAGAAAGACGTAGATCCCCAAATGGAAACTAGGGTGAATTTAGACAAGAAAAGAACACTGGATATCCAAAGTGAACACACAAACAAAACACTCTATCCCTTGAAAACTGGAGTTCTGATCATTAATAATTAAAAAATAAAAAGAAAAGCCAGGATCCTCCATCTTTGAAGACATGAAGAGTTGATATACAAAGAATATAGTCATCTTGTCTCCAGAAAGGAAATTTATTGGGAATTTATTTCTGGCCCCTGGGTCATCAGAAGATGTTTCATCTCATCCTGGGGAAAGCTAGATGATAACTTCCAATGCAGCAAAGAGAAGGTGCAAGCAAATTGACAAGTGTTACCAAAATAAATGGAAGTTTCATATCCAAATATAGATGCTTGATACAAAGCACCAAGGGAAGGAATCCCATAAAATCACTGTGGTGAGGGAGCAATGAGACAAGGATTAGAGCTCTGAGTAGTGTGGTCACTGTTTAGCTCTCCCCATTAGTTGTTGTCTTCATTGTGGAAACAGCTTCTTTCTTTCTGTATGTGGTCTACAATACAAGGAGGAGTTCTTGTTTGGGTTTATGGAAATATAGGGCAGCTCTGGAGGGTTGAGTTCAGGGCCAATTTTCTAGGGATAAGAGAACCAGCTCCAGGCAAGAGAAAGCAATGATGACCCACAGGAAATGGGGAGTAACAGCCATTTAGAGTGGTCCCTTCCAGCAGGGGACCATAAACAGTGTATATCCAGACAGGATGGGGGTGGGTTGACTAAGTCCACCGGACCAGGGCCAGGGGACCCAGGTCAGGGGACAAAACTGGGCAGGAAGTGGAAAGCACACTCAGAAAAGGAAGCCCCATCGGGAAGGTCTGCAATAGTGCCAGGACCTACCATCCTTTTCTTCTGGCAGAATCAGCCTGTTCCCCCTTTGACTGGGGCATGATTATACTTTGTGTCATCCAGTAGCATGTTCCCAGGCTCAGGTAGGGCCCATGAAAAGAATCAGATGATCAGGCCTTGGCCGTAAACAGACACCTGCATGTTGAGAACTGGAGCCATGAAAGTTCAGAGTTCATGATGTTCATGGGGGAGGAATCTGTGTGTTGACTTGCTGAGATGATAGTTTTATATTCTGATTGGAAAGCCCACACATATGTGTTCAGACCATCCCTGTGCATCACCAGCCTGCTCAAAATATAAGAGAGCTCACTGGGCCCTTTGCTGGCTCCATAACTGGTATAATGCTCACTAGCATATCTCACTTAAGGACATCGCTCTTTCAACTCCTAACAGATCATCCCTCTAGAGACCTCAGTGCAGTGCTTGTTCCATTGCTAGTCACTTGGAGTGATGGAAACTTTCTGTGACTTCTACTCTTTTACTTTGGGTCTGCCCTGAGGTATCCCCTAATTGTGGCAAAGTTCTCCTCCACAGATGGACCCTGACATATGTAAACCAGGAAGTCCCTGAAGCGACTGTCTCCTGGTTGGGCAATCTCAGCTTCTCAAGTCACTCACTGGCAAGTTCTCCAGGTCCCTGAGCAGATCCTGTCCATCCTCCTCAGGCCTCAGCCCGGGAGGGCTCACTTAACACTTACAGTGTCAGCAAAGGCAGCCTGCATTGTGGTGTTACTCCTGCTTGTCTGGTCTGGAACCCTTGGGAAACTGAAGGTGTCACTTTTCCTAGTGAGCTGTGGGTTGGGGCTGTGGATTGGGGCTCACTTTTGGTGTCTCAAGCTCCGTGATGCCTATGGTTTGACCTGCCCTTGAGGTGGCAGCTGTTCAGGGCTTGCCCTCCAATTCCCCTATGCAATCCAGAGCTGAGTCTAGGCGATTGACTGTGAGCTGTGGGATTCCAGCATTAGGTCCTACTGCTCTCATTCTATGTCCTTTGACATCCTCAGCAGCCCACACTACAGCACATGGCCCAGATGCAGGGAAGACAGCAGTGTTAGCCTCTCACTCCTGCTGTTTGTCCAACACCCACCTAAGTGGGAGTGAAGTTCCCCTGAGCTTGGAGTCGTGACAAGCATTTGCAGTCTTGCGCAGCTCTGGGCAGGCAGGGCTGTGGTTTTATCTTTCAAAGGGGCGACCAGTGGGTTGGGGATGTGGGAAGAGGGGAGTGTGCATTGGGCCAGAGCCACAGAGGAGCTCAAAACCAATAGGCTTGTTGGAGTGCTCTCTGTGCTTCCACTTCTCCTCACCCCACACCTTCCTTGTGCTGAGCCAAGAGTCTAGAGGCACAGGAAACCCCATGGGAGAGACAGGCTTCAATTTTCAGCTAGGGACAGGCCCCATTGTTACTGGGAACTGTGGGGAGTTTATCAGAGGCTCTTATAGGAGTTGTAACTTGTATTTCATTTTATGGATTTATATTTGCTTTGTTCATTTCCCTTTGTTTCCCCAGAGTTGCTTTTGGTGTAAATGTTTCTTTTGAATATTTTTCAATAATGCTAAAGAATGGAGTCCTCCACCCACCCCTGTTCTATCTTGATGACTCTTAAGTCTGGAGAGATAGAGACACCTTCCCCCAAGCAGAGGCTGGCAGTAAGAATGAGCTGGGGGTAGTGAAGCAAAGGACAAGGATTACTGAGCCCTTCTAAGTGCCAGATGCTTTCGTGTATATAGTCAGATTTTATTCTTACTGCAACCCTGCAGGTAAACATGATTATGCCCATTTTGTTTTTCAGAGGAAGAAACACTGAGGCTCAGAGAAATTAAGTCACTTGGATAGCCCCCAGCGGGCAAGGGGCAGAACCAGGATTGGAACTCAGGCCTGACCCCAGAACCTTTCTCTATGGTGCCTTGAAGCTCAAAGGGGAAAGGTAGGAGTGAGCTACCTCTTTAGCCCAGAGCTGATGGCCCCCAGGCCCTGTCTTTCCTCATACCTTGAAGGATCGTGTGTTTTGCATCTGTGTGCTGATCCTCTTCCAGGTGTGAAAATGAACTTCTTCAGAAATAAGCCATGTCAACGGGAGAAAAAAAAGAGAAAATGTCTGAACTTGAAGAACCCAACCTATCTAGACAGATAGATCCCTTGATCTGGCTTGGTTTGCAGTGCCTTGGGGAAGGGTATACATGTTGGAAAATCATTAGTTGGCATGAGGTGTTCCAACTGAGCCAGGGACTCATCTCCAGGTTTATCTGCAGGAGAGAATATTGTCCCAGGAACCCCAGTGTAGGTGAGTGTAAATGTTATCCCAGTCACTCTGTGTCTGTCTACTCAGCCAAGCCAGAGGGTCTGAGTATATGAAACTTGCCAACTGACACAACTTTGGGATGTCAGAACTAAAGGGTACAATGGGGTTATCCCATTCAATCTCCTTCTATAACAACACACAGGGAGGTGAAGGGATGTGTTCAAATCACACAGCTGGTTCACCCCGCAAGCTCCAGATTCCAGATCTCAGGGACTAACCCAGTGCCCTGTCTACTCCCCAGTGACTTTCACTGGCCTAGAGGTCAGTTACATCAGGTGCAGCTTAGAATCTCCAGGAGAGTCCAAGAATCTACATTTTAAAATATGCCCTCCCCAGAAATTCCTATGTTAAGCTATGCAAATGAAGTTAAACAAACTTTGATTATTAGAGTGTTTGACCAAGCAGAGCTAAGGGGACTTAGCCTGACCTTACTTACCGACCCTCCTTTGGCCTCACTTTAAATAGGCTGGATGAGGTCCGCAAGGCTGAGACACAGGTCTTGCCTTTAGGGGTCCCATTCAACATGGTCTCTCCTTAGTCCACTTTGCTCCTTGATGTCGCCTACCTGAAAAACTAAAGTTCCCCCTGCTTTAAATATTCTTTGTGGTGAGATGGCAAAGACTTGGTCCAAACATGCAAAAAGCTGAGTTCTAGGTTCAGCTTTGACACTAACTGTGGAGCCCTGGAAAAATAAGAATGTCCCTATATAGGGCCTCCTTTTCCTCTCAAGTGTAATGAGAACTTGGACCCTATGGTCCCTTGGCCTTTCCCGCTCTCCTCACACTCTGGAGCCCTGTGATTCATTATCACTGATGGTAGACAGTGTCTTCATCAGCTGACATCCTCTACCACGTCTCTACGGGACCTGGTACATGGTAGGTGCTTGGTAGATGTTTATTGTCAGAAAAAAATAATTTGGAGGCTTCAGCAGGGTTTGCAAAAGTTTATCCTGGTTGGAACATGTGCTGTACAGCAGACTTGAAATGTGCTGTTGCAGCTGGTAGAGAGAAGTGGCACTGGGAAGACCTAGGACCTGTGTCCATGCATGTCAGCCTTGTGCTAAGGTGGGCCTGAAACCTGGGACTGTGTGGGTCGACCTGGTACTGGACTGGTCTGAAACCTGCAATGAGCCTGGTACCTGTATCCATAGAGGTAAGCCTGGAGGCTGAGTCCACAGGTGCTGGCCTGATGACTAAGTGTAGAGGTGGGGGTCAACCTGGTGCTGACGCAGGCATGAAGTCTGTGGCAATGGGGCCAACCTGGGGCTAGGGTAAGGCTAGAGACTCGGGCCATAGGGGCCAACCTGACCCTGGGGCTGTCCAGAGCCCAGGGCTACTAGTGCCAGCCTGGCCTTGAGGTGGCCTTGGAGACTGAATCTATGGGGCTGACCTGATGCTAGGGAAGGCACAAAGCCTGGGGCTACTAAGGTCAGCCTGGTGGTAGGGCAGGCCTGGAGACCTCCTACCATGCAGGCCTTGAGCCTAAGGCTATAGGATCCCTCCTGGCCTCAAGGATAAACCTGGAGGCTCAGTCTGTGGGCACTGGCCTGGAGTCTGGGCCATGGGGTCCTGCCTAGTGCTGAGTTTTACTGGACAGGCTCGGTGTTAGGGTCCAAGGTAAAGTTGGATATTCCCAATACCCCACATTGAGAGTATCTCTTTGCACTGTGCTGTCAAGGCTTGGGGTGGGGGGGTGATATAAAACTGTCCTTTTTACCCTCTTCAATGTGTCTTTTGTTTGCTTTTCTTTCTTTCTTTCTTTTTCTTTTTGAGATGGGGATCATACTCTGTTGCCCAGGTTGGAGTGCAGTGTCATGATCACTGCTTACCACAGCCTTGACCTCCTGGGCTCAGGTGATCCTTCCTCGGCCTCCTGAGTAGCTAGGACTACATGTGTATACCACCATGCCTGGCTAATTTTTGATTTTTTTTTTGTAGTGATGAGGACTTGATACTTTTGCCTAGACTGGTCTCAAACTCCTAGACAAGCAATCTTCCTGCCTCAGCCTCCCAATGTGCTGGGATTATAGACATGAGCCACTGTACATGGCCACTGTGTCTTTTCTTATTTCTGTGCTATAACAGGTGCTGTGATCTCTCACCTGGTTTCTTTAGCTTTTGTGAAGTTATTTTCATGCATGGATAGTTGTTCTAATTGATGCTTCTATGGGGAGACAAGTACTGGAAAATTCTATTCCACCATCTTGCTGATGTGTTGATCCATACAATGCTACTATCTTGTATCTAGTAGATAAGATAAAGACCTCACTGTCCACTGAGATTTGTGGCTTATGTCCAGAGTACCTGGGAATCAGTGATAACAAACTGCAATCCCCTGGAGCTCACACACACCTCTGAACCAAAATCCTTGCCAAAGTAGGGCTTCTAGATATCCCTGTGCATAGCAAAGGAAGATTCTCAGAGCTGTGCCAGTATTAACCCATTAAGGTACTAATGCTATACTCATAGCAAACTGGTAACAACGAGGCCTCAACATCCATAATGACTACTAAAGGAAGGATTATCCTGTTAGCTAAAGCCCTACAGTCACAGATTTAGCCACACTAGTGGTTCACACATCATAGACTTCCATAACCTCTGCTCAGGACCCTCAAGTCCTGCAACCTACTGCTCCAACTGCCTCAGGGTCCATCCCATGGTCCACTGGGGTCCTCCAAAGGCTAGGGCTAAGGTCCATTCTGGTTGCTTGTGTGAATTAACTACCCCAAAGCCCTGCTGGACACCATCGTTGGCTTCCTTTATCCAGATGGTCAGCCTATATTTTGCCTACACCTGGTCCCCGGAAATCACAGGAAGGTACCTATGGCAGTTACTTTGGTATTTGCCAATCTGTTGGTCCATGAGCCAGCCACTGCAGCTCTTCTCTCTGTATTTCCCATGGCAAAGTAGGCCTGGCCCATGTTCTGGTTCCCAGGTAATTCCTGGGGTTGCAGCTCGCAATTATCAACCAGTGCTCCCTGGAATTCTCCTTAGACAGAAGCTAGATGTATAAACTGCAGTCTCTGAGAAACTTGGAAAGAGAAGAGCAGGGTTTAAGTTATTACCCTTGTATACATGAGACCTTTTCTTTTTCCTTTTTTTTTTTTTTTTTTGATTTGGAGTCTCATTCTGTCACCCAGACTGGAGTATAGTGGCATGCTCCCAGCCACTGCAGCCTCGACCTGCTGGGCTCCGGCGATCCTTTCACCTCAGCCTTCCAAGTAGCTGGAACTACAGGTGCATGCTACGATGCCTATCTAATTTTTTACTTATCGTAGAGACGAGGGCTTGCCAAGTTGCCCAGGTGGGTCTCGAACCTGCAGGCTCAGGCAATCCACTCGCCTTGACCTCCCAAAGTGCTGGGATTACAGGCTGAGCCACCAAGCCCGGCCACATGAGGCCTTTTCTATGGCAAGGGAAAAGGATTCATTCAAGGTAGCTTGAGTAGAGCAGACTTATTATAAGGCTCCATGTAGAAGATGAAGCGGAGTGTCAAGGGAACCATGTTAAGGTTTGCCTTGAATCTGGCTCTGGATTCAAGGCAACTCTAGTTTCTGAGAAGCAATTGTCTAGGGTTCTTCTCTCTAATTCAGGATTGTAAGCACCAATACCAACAGGTATGCACTAGGGCCTACCTGTGTCAGGAAGATAGCCCAAGTGTGGGCATAATGGGGCATAGTGGACGAGAACACATTGTCCAGGTAAAGCAGACAGTGGTAGCACCCTGGTTCCAGTTGATTGCAGCCATGACATGCAGACCCCATGTTAACAGAGCTTCTGGCTTTTCAAGAGAAGTCATAGAACAGGGTTTTCATGCAAAATATCCCAAAGTGTAAAGATTGGTAACAGAGTTACAAGAATGCAGAAAACTATATGAAGTAGACAAGATAAGCCTTATTGCATGACCACCAGTGATGTCCTTTTCAATTGCTATACCCTTGACCTGTCTTGTTGTCTACCAACTGTTGAATTATCTCTTTAGTTCCTATTCAGATTCCTTAAAAAAAAATTGGCCTCGTTCATCCGTTTGGATCAGATCAGGTCATGATTGGTGGCCTTTAGGTCAGGTATCTACTGCCTAATCCAATCAGCTGTGGCCAGCAGCCCAGTGGGGATGGGGGAAGGGTAGTCTTTCTCAGCAGGGCCTACGAACAGGTCAGTTACCCTTTACACAAGCCCAGCAAACATGTTTACATGATCTCAGTCCCCAAACAGCCAGTATCAATAAGGATTCTCTAGCGCAACAGAATATATATAATATGTTATATATATGGTGCTCAAAAAATGAATACACATTTTAAGAAAGAAAAAAACTATTGAAATTGTAAGATGAATACAAGTCATGTTTGATTTCTGTAATTACAAGAGGGGTTCAAAGTGGTTACTGTCAGTGCCCAGACAATTCTGAAAAGTACTTTGAAAAGTAATACATAGATAACATCGCTTAACATGTGTA
The DNA here is from genome assembly GCF_000164805.1 of Carlito syrichta. NCBI lineage: Eukaryota > Metazoa > Chordata > Mammalia > Primates > Tarsiidae > Carlito > Carlito syrichta. Next base: position 77,073 of record NW_007007812.1, read on the forward strand.
TGCATTTTTTTGGCACCCCAGTATATATATATATTTTTTTTTTTTTTTGGCACCCCAGTATATATATATACTTTTTTTTTTTCTTTTTGTTTTTTTGAGTTGGAGTCTCACTCTGTCACCCAGACTGGAGCGCAGTGGCCGCTCCCGGCCACTACAGCTTCGACCTGCTGGGCTCCGGCGATCCTTCCGCCTCAGCCTTCCAAGTAGCCGGAATTATAGGCACGCCCGGCTGACTTTTTGATTTATTGTAGAGATGAGGTCTCGCTGCCCAGGTGGGTCTCGAACCCTCAGGCTCAGGCAATCCACTCACCTCAGCCTCCCAAAGGCGCGGGATTACAGGCTGAACCACCGAGCCCAGCTGCCACCCCAGTATATTGAGAAGAGAGATAGAGACAGAGACAAAGGCAAAACACAAGGGAGACTTATTTCAAGGAACTGGCTTATGCATTTGTGGGAGCTGACAGGTCCAAACTTCATAAAGCAGGCTGCAGTCTGGAGGGTCAGGCAGAAGTTAATGCTGCAGTCTTGAAGCAGAATTTCTTCCTCTCCAGGAAACCTCAGTTTTTGTTCTTTAGGCCTTCAGTTGACTGGATAATGTCCATGCACATCATTGAAGGTAACCTCCCTAATTTAAAGTCATTTGATTATAAATATTAATCACATCTATAAAGTATCTTCACAGTAACGCCTGGATTGATGTTTGATTACATACATGTGTACATAAACTAGCCAAATGGACACATAAAACTAACCATTACATAGCCCTATGATATTGTTTCTCCTTTTACAGATAAAGAAATTGAGACTTAGAGGTCAAGTAACCTGCCACAGTCACAAGGGTGATGTGCGACTCTGAACTTAGCTCTGTATGACTCCAAAACCCACCTCTTACCTCCTGCACTCCATCCTGCCTCTTAGGTCAAAAGTCTGAATAAGTCTGAAGCGGCCTTTGTAGACATTATACTTTCCCAGGAGGGCTTTGGGGAAGGGGTATTTCAGTCTCCTTTTGAAGTAGCATTTGCTATTTTTTTCTCCTGCCCCCCACCCCCAATGTTTTGTTGCATTTCTCTGAGTCTCCACACCAAACCAATCAAGTGATTTTCTTGCCTACTAGTAAAATGATAAAAATGATATAAACTGCTCTTTTCCTCTCTTGAAACAGCGTTCTCTCTGTCAGTAAGAAGCGGGAGGAAGAATGAAAGAAAACAGGTCAGCATTTCTATCTTTTCAAGCTGTTTTTCAATGAGGAAGGAGGCAAAGAAAACTCCAGAGATGGGCAAGAATTGCATTGAAAATATTTCCTCTCGGAGAAAAGTTGCTGCTTCCCAGAAAGCGCTCATTTTAGTGATTTAATCAGCTTGCTAAAGCGCCTTCTCCAGGAGAAGATTTCAAGTTAGAGTGGCATTTGTAGCATAGTGCTTGTGGTGCTAATGATGATGTTGATGATGATATTAATAACGACTTTGTACACATGTCCACATGTGTGTGTGAGATGGATGAAAAGGAACTTTCTCATGCAATGTTGGCATGCTCTTTTTCACTCCAGGGTTTCTCCTGTCCCAGTGTCTGTCCTGTCTGAGTTAGTTTCCTGTAGGCATGCTAAGAAAAATTCCTAATGACTTTGGGAGAGAGAGAATAACACATTCCTGATTCACAAAAATTCCCTGAGTGTGAGAGCCAGAGGACCCTCCATCTAACCCCTATATGTTACAGATGAAGAAACTGAGGCCAGAGACATGCCAACATGTCCTGACTAGGAGCTATACCTCAGGGAAGGCTGGTCTTTCCGGTAAGACTCTTCCCTCAGAGTTGCTTTGGGACTAACAGAGAAAAACGTGCACTCAGTCTCCAGGGGTGACAGCAAGGCTCTATAAAAAGGATGATGTGTGTATTTATTCCACCTCCTGTTATCTTTGGCATGGTTTTGCATGCCAATCCTTAACCCCTTGCAGAGCTCTGGGCAGTGTCTCCACAGCGGATTAACATCTAATCATTAGAAAAAGGGCACTGGCAAGCACTTAGAGAAGCAGCAAATACGGAAAGTTCCTGAGTGAGTGTTAGAAGGAGATGCACTAGAGGGACCGAGGGGAAAGAACTGGAGAGAGAACTGGGGCACAAGAAAACCATCTTTTGGGGCTTCCCACCAGCAGAATAGTACTTTTGAAAGATTTTCCTTATTTGTCTGTGAAGGGGATTTCAGATCATTTAAGACGGACTCAAGTGGTTGCTAAGGTAACAGTTTTACAGTCGTCACTGCCATGGAAACCCTTTCTGTGGCATAATATAAATATTTTCCTTTAAGAATAAGACAGAGTTGAGTGGGCGACAAGTTATTTTCTATGCTCATGAGCTACAGCTAAAGTCTGCAATGGATGGGAGGAAGAAGGGGACCAAATTAGCTCAGATTCCACATAGTCCACCGAATAGGCTGTTTTTATTTATTTATTTTTGATATAAAAGCCAAAAAAATTTTTGGATGGGGGCAAAAATGCCAACTAAAATAGTCCATAGTTCGGAAGTGGAAAGAATTAAGAATTTCCCATTTTCTCTTGTTTTTTCAAAGATGGTCAGTAAGGTTAGATTCTTGGAAGCAGTATTGAAGGCATTTTAGTTTCTAAACTTAAGTCACTCTGCAAAAAAGATACTTGCACACGCATGTTTACTGCAGCGCTATTTATAATAGCAAAAACATGGAACCAGCCGTACTGCCCATTGGAACTGGCTTTAAAAAAAAAAGTGTGGTACATATACACAATGGAATATTATGCGACCATAAAAAAGAACAAAATTATAGACTTCAAAGCAATTTGGATGGATTTAGAGGTTATAATACTCAGTGATTTATCTCAGAAATAAAGAATTGAGTACCACGTTTTCTCACTCATAAGCAAACCCTGAACATTTACCCTAATACTTATAAGAAAAGGATTGGCAGTAACCAGAAACTGCCAGGGGTTGGGGGGGCACATAACATCAATAAGGGTACCTGATCTCAAACAGGCAAAGTAGGGACCAAAGGAAGGTCCAAACTTTACCTGTATGATGACCACTTGTATACCTAATCCTGAATTGTATCCCACATCTTTAAAATATAATAAAATGGCCTAGAACATGGAAATATATTGGGGGTTCTAAAAAGGTCAAAAAACTTTTGTTTTCTAAAAATTCAAACGAATTTTGCCAGTTTTGGATGAACTGTTTGCATTAATACTGAAGCTTAACAGTGTATTGTGTTAAGATTGCTTTAAAAAAATTTTTCATTAAACCTTAAAAGTAAAAAAAATTAAGAGTTTCTAGAATTTTTTCCCCCTCAAATCTTCTCCAATGAAGAATGAAATTTTAAAAGAGTACAAGAATATAAGACACTTCCATGGAGTGACCAAGAAGGGACATTTTCTTGCCTCGTGCTATTTCAGAAGTTAGAAACCACAAAAGACTTCTTACTTTTGCTGCCTTGGGAATGTTCCCACTCCTCAAGGGGTGTTGTGGCCACAATATCGCTGCACTGTAGGTGGGGATGACCTCCAAGATAACTTTCAATGACAAGGTTCTAGGATCCATGGTTCCTGCTCTCAATGGTTTATGATTCTAAGAGCCAATGGTTCTATATTCAAAGATGCTCTGGTCTTATTATTCTAAGGGTCATTTTTTAAATTGTGTGGCAGAACGAGCGTGGAGGCTAGCAGCTGTGGGCAGACTGCAGGAATATGAAGTGGTCAGTTTTTTGCTGTGGCACTGGTCTCTGTGTGATTCCTCACAGTGTCTAGAACACTGATGTCAAGGTCTTTGCCTGGTTCTTCTCTGGAAGGTTTTCTATCGTGGGAGTGTTGCTGGCAGGGAGCTTGTGATGAAACTGGTTTCCAGAAGGCACCGCCAGGCTGTGGGGATGGCTGGAACCTAAGAGCAGCTGCCAGCATCATCATTCTTGTAAGTTTGCTGACTGGCCTGCATTTCTTTTCCATGAGCTGGGTAGAGGAGAATAATAGTGATTCTCTAATCAAGGGACATTCGTGGATGAGCCTAGCTCTGCTGCCTGGTCCTACAGACCCGCTCCACTTCAGAAAAAGGCAGAGGGTGGCATTGTACAGAAACTTATACTATATAGTAAGATGAAAAAAATTGTCCTGTAGACTAAGATGCTTCCCAGAATTTTCATTCCAGTTTATCTACCAGATCAATTGTGTGATGCTGAGTAGGAACTTTAGTTCCCCTCAGCCTGATTTTTCTGATCTGCAATGGGAGAATAGCACAGTTAATGGAACAGACAATAATCATGTCTGTTAAGTGATTTCAGGTTCACGAAACTGGACTGGATAAAAAAAAATGTGGTACATATACACAATGGAATATTATGCAGCCACAAATAAGGACAAACATATGGACTCTGTAGCAACTTGGATAGATTTAGACTCTATCCTACTCAGTGATCTATCACAGAAACAGAAAACTGAGTACCACATGTTCTCACTCTTAAGTGGAACTTGAACAATTATCATAATGCTATAAGAAAGGGATTGGCAGTAGTGGGAAACTGCCAAGGGAATGGGGGCACACCTCATCAACAAGGGTACCTGCATAATGAACATTTGTATACCTAACCCTGAATTGTACCCCACATCTTTAAAATAAAAAATTTGAAAAAATATGATTTCAGGTTTAGAAATAAGGCATGTATACTCATTTAACAATTCTCAGAATGCCAAGGAGTCCTCCTCAGAGCAAAAGAAAGATAGAACATTAGAACATATAAAAGAAATATAACTTCCTTCCTTTATCACATAGTAAGATAAAGGACCCTGTCCTGGAGCAATTTTGTTTTAAAGAAATCAAGTGGATGCATGGATGATGGGTCATTGACAAGTTTTTTCCCCTCCTCACTGTGAAAATATATTTATTGCTGTTTCAGTTTATATAATTAACACATGCCCTTTAGAATAATGTGAACAATTTATAAAAGTATAGAAAATAACTTAAAATAATTACTTAAAACCCCACCACCCTGAGATGATTTTATTAGCTACTTGTTGCCAATATTTTGCATATATAAAAATTTTGCACATTAACGTATACATACTTAACCTGAATGAAGTTACACACATACTGTTTTAGTTTGGGGAGTTTTTTTGTTTTATTTTTAATGCAGTCTTGTGCTATCTGCTTCCCTTCTGCATACCTTTTTATCTGCATGAATCCTCCTTCTCATTCTGCATAACCCTGATAACCACTAGTGTCAAACCACCTTGGCTAGAAGCCAGAGAGACAGGGAACAAATAAGAAAAATTATTCTAGGAATCTCTTCCAAGTCTTCTGATATAGATATAATTCTTTTTAAAAATTAGTTTAGTCCCTGGTGATTTGTTGTTATTTATGTATTTGTTTTCCTTTTGTTTGGATTTTAATTGGGAGTTTGGTTGGCTACTTGGATAAGGGTTCCAAGAATATAATTGAATTTGTCATCATTAAATCTCCATAGACTCTTGTTTCTATCTGATAGATTCCAAAGAGAGGGACTTGGGAGAGTATGTAGGAGTGGGAAAGTATACAGATCTATTTTAAAAGACAGAGCAAAGTTGATCTCCAAAAGGGTTACTATCACATTTGAACTTATAAAGAAAGATGGTATTTTGGGGAAACTTTACCCCAATATTCCCATAACTAGTAGCTGTTTTCATTCTCTTCAACTTTTTGCCATTCTGGTGAGGATTATGTGATACCTTATAATTTTTAAGTGTTACATTCCTCTGATTATTAGGGATGCTGGGCATATTTTACTGACAACTCTGTATTTCTGTGAATTATCTCCTCAAAGACTTTGCCTCTTTCCTCTATCACTGTTTTTTAACTTTTACAGTTGAAATAATTTTAAACTCACAGAAGATAACCACATGATATCATTGGGGTCGTTAACCGTGACCATTTTTCTAAGGTTCTTCACTGCAAAGTTACTATTTTTCCCCAAGTTAAGGGTTTTTCTCATCTTTGGCAGAGCCACAGTGCCCAGCTCTCCAACTTAGATCTAAATATTGCAGCTGACACATGAGAAATTCCTGCCAGTTGTAGACAAAGGCCAGTCATGAATGGGCAATGATCTTGCAAAGTCTGCTGACTTCTCTGCTGACTGTTATAATAATAATAGTTGCTGACTCTTTTTGAGTGCTTACTGTGTGCCATAGGAAGCCTATGGGATCTTTTGTTGTTGTTCATTGATTTCAAGCAAGCTTGTCTCAGTCCTTAACAGCGTTCTTTATGTTAATATTTTTTCATGAAAGTAACAGATGTTCATAACTTGAAAATCAAATGGCACTGAAGAGCCCATGTTGAAAACACCAGCCTCTCACCCCCTTTTTTGCTCTTCCATTCTCCAGTCCTGTTCCTTAGAGACAACCACCGATAATTCTTTAGCTAACTCTTATTTGTTTCTAATTCATTTCTAATGTTTAACCTATTATGTTTAGCCACTTTTTTTCTTTAAATTTCAGATAGGAAGCACAATTGCAAGTGCTTGTGGGGATTGAGCCTCTGGTGTACCCCATTCCCAGCCAGATCCTATTAAATTCCTCCTGTGATAGATGAGGACTTAGCTTCTGTACACCAATGCTCCTTCCCACTTTTCCTCCTGCATCTCCCAAACATAGTTATTTTAGAGTGTTTGACTAAATCAATAGCCTCTATTTAATTTTGGTAATACAAATATTTGTCACCATTGAATCAAGCAGTGGTTTATATTATGCTTTAAATCTTGTATGGCCCTTGGTTTTTCCAGGAGCTTACAATGTCTTTGTTTTACATCTGCATGCTTTTCTGCAGTGCTACTTTTCCTCTAAATGCTCCATCATCTCTGACTTATTCCAACCTATTACATTTCCCATATGCTTAGCCATGTCAGTTTCACTTATTTTTTCTTCTGGAGACTTTCTGGTGCTATAGTTCTTCTTCATAGCATCGTGTTCTTATTCTGTCTTGTTCTATCATTTCTTATGCTCCCTGTGTTGTCTGTTTCCTCCATACTCCTTTTTTTCCCCCTGGATATTTTGTTTCTCCCATGTTGGAAACTTTCCTCATATGTCATATCTTGGCTATTTATCCATTTTTAGAGTGAGGAACTGAAAGGCTGCCAGGAAGCTCTGAAGAATGTGCATAGAGCTATCAGCAGATTGGCTTTTCTTTAGGATTTTCAAACCCTGAGCCAGCATTTTCACAGGGATAAACCCAAATATCAGTTTCCTGGCTATAGGGGATAGAATGGGAAACTAACACACTGTATTCAGCCTTTTAACCAATGATTCTTATTTTCAGACCAAAGCCTCATCCCCTTTTCTTAGCAGAGCCTCCAAATCCCAAGCCTCTCAGGACTTCTGTGGATTCTCTCTTTTTCTATTTTATGAGTTGGGGTCTCATTCTGTCGCCCAAACTAACTGAAGTGCAATGGCACAAAGACAGATCACTATAGCCTCGACTTCCTAGGCTCAGGTGATTCTTTCACCCAGCTACCCTAGCACCTGGGGCCACAGGTGTTCACCACCACTCCTGCTAGTTTTAAAAAAAGTGTTTTTTTTGTAGAAACAAGGTCTCACTACTTAGCCCCCAGGCTAGTCTCGAACTCCTGAGCTCAAGTAGTCCTCCAGCCTTGGCCTCCCACAGTGTTATGATTAAAAGTACGAGCCTCCACTCCTGGCCTGTGAATTCTTTTCTATGCCAGAATTTTCTCCTACAGACCCTTACATTATAATTTGCTCCAGTCATCTAAGTCAGTGATCACTTCTTCATTTGCTATCTGATTTAATGTCTGCTATTGCTCTCCTGTTCTGTTTGTCTCTGTATTCACTTTTATTCCTTTAATGTCATTTTGGCAAAGCTTGGTAAAGCAAAGAAATGAACAACTGTGGTCAACCAAAAAACTGAAACTCATCGTTTGAGTTCTAAAAACATTGAACTATTCACAACAGCAAAAACATGGAACCAACCCCACTGTCCATGGAAAGTAGACTGGATACAGAAAATGTGGTACATATACATGATGGCATATTATGCAGCCATAAAGAAGGACAAAATCATGGACTTCTCAGCAAATTGGATGGAGTTGGAGACAATCATTCTTAGCGATCTGTCACAGAAACAAAGAACTGAATACCACATGTTTTCACTCGTAAGTAGAACCTGAACATTAATCACAATAACACAAGGAAGGGATCAGCAGTCACGGGGCACTGCCGGGGTGGAGGGGGGGTGGAACATAACAACACAAAGGGTACCTGATCCTAAACCGGGGAAGTGAGGACAAGTTGGAGGCCCAAATTTCACCTGTATTTACATTACAGGTGAAAGTAAAATAAATAAATTTTTAAAAATTGAATTCCCCCACCAAAGAAAGCAATTAGGTTATTGATTCCTTTCTCTCAGAAACTTATCTACTTACTTATCAGGGAAATCTTCTGTTTCTCTAGACCAAAAGCTGTGAGTGGGTAGACTTTAGCAACCTTACCCTCAAAGGCTTTAAAACTGCAGGCACAAAGGTACAGACATGGGGACCATTAAGAATCAGTTCAAGAGGGTAGGTAATAAAGTACTGTCTTTTGTGGCATGCAGAAATCTTTTCATAAGTCACCCTTTGGTATTCTATTTTGAATAAAATTTTCAATAATAGCTCTGAAGAAAAAATACTGAAAGAGGCTTTTTGAGCACAGAGCAGGGAGGAAAAAAAAAAAAGGAAACAGCCGGCTCGGTGGCTCAGCCTGTAATCCCACACCTTTGGGAGGCTGAGGTGAGTGGATTGCCTGAGCCTGCGGGTTCGAGACCCGCCTGGGCAGCGAGACCTCATCTCTACAATAAATTAAAAAAATCAGCCGGGTGTGGGTAGCGCATGCCTGTAATTCCGGCTACTTGGAAGGCTGAGGCGGAAGGATCACCAGAGCCCAGCAGGCGAGGCTGCGGTGGCTGGGAGCAGACACTGCACTCCAGTCTGGGCAACCAACTGAGAATCCAACTCAAAAAAAAGGAAACAAATGAAATAACTATCTCCCTCCTGCCAAGTGGTTGGTTTTGGAAACTTTGCACCTTGAAAGAGGTGGTTTCACACCCTGTGAAGGCCCAGCTGGAGCAGCAGGTTGTCTGAGGAACACAAATGGTACAAATCTTTGATGAGGCTGGAGAGGAGGGTGAGGAGGTGACAAAGTCCCAGGGAGAGCTACATAGGATTTAAATGTTACCTATTCTCCTGAAGATCAAAACATCAAGTAGTTTGGAGGGACCTTAGAGATCATGCATCCCAGCCGTCTACACCTGGAAGGACTTATAGTCCTACAACTCGTTAGTATAAAGTCTGGCTCTTCCTCCTCACCCAGCAAGTGGGAAGCAACAGACCTTGAGGAAAATATTTAATTCCATAAAGCAGGCACAGCCCCATGACCTGTGATAATCTGATTTTATCCACTCTATTCTGGCTCTTCCTGCAGGAGATGGAGCTTCAAGGGAGGGTCAGGTTCCATTGAGCTGCTGCCCTGGGATCTCCCAAGGCCTGTGGCAAACACCACCCCTCCAGCCCAACCTGTTGGGTCCAGAAAAAAGAGTGGGGTTTCTTCTCTAAACTGATTTCAGGAGGATTCTGGCTAAAACTGGACTCAACAAGGACAGACACAGAGGCCCAAGATTTTAGCAACCTTGCCCTCAAAGGCAAGAGGACTCAGTATGATCTCACTAAGGTCTGCTTTGAGCCGAGAGAGCAGACAGAGTGTTTGTCAATCCCCCCTCTTGCTCAAGGAAAGAGGAGACATTCTATTGTTTCTGCTGAACAATAGAAATCTATTTCTTGCTCGGTCGCCTTTGTTCATTAAGGACCGGCTGAACCATCTGTTTTGACTTGGTAGGAGAGAATATTTGCTAGACGATCAAGCAGTCAGGCATTTAATGAGGACAATTTCTATGAAAATGAAAAGGAAAACAAAGATTAATGTTTAGAGCGGACGATAGGCCCAGTTTTTGAGTCCAGAGGACAGCCAGTTAGGAAGATTTCTAGATGTTTGACTTGAGACATCTTTAAATGGTTGCGTGAGGCCAGCAGGGGCAGACTGTTATCTGGGTTTGCAATGTGAACGTCTTTGGTGATGGTGTAGACATCAGGGTCACAGTCACAGTTATGTCTCAGAGCAGAGCATGGAAGATGTGAATGAAAGATTGATAAATATGCATGACAGCAGGATCCAATCCAGTTACAGGAAGATAACAAAACCTCAAAGACAATGAATAGGACCAGAATCTGATAACCCACAAGGGCATGCTATAGTTTTCCATTGAAACACAAAATTTTCTCGTAGTCACTCCTCCTTCTGATTAAATAATCAAAGTAAGATTATTCTTGTTTACAAAATAAGTCTGGTCTTATTTTCCTGACTTTTCCTGATTGTTAACATCAGTGCAGCAAGAATGGTAATTGATCACATAGACCTTTTTAAGTTTTCATAAGGAATCTTTTTTTTTTTTCCGTAAGGAATCCTAGGGAAGACTTCTGAAAGACTTCTCAAGATCAGGTAGACAAACCAAGAACTCACCTCCAGACTTGACCTGCGGAACCTATAGATGTGTGTTAATTCCTCTCTACTTGAGTTCCCTCCAAATATTCTAAGTTTCCTGGGACTACTAGGAAGTGACCTTCCTCATTCATCTGAAACGCTAGAAACTTTATAAGCCAGGTATCAAACCAGTTTTTCCAAAAGGGCTTTTGTAAGCTCCTTAATTCCTAATTTGTAAATTAGGAATTTCTTTAAACTGTCTGATCATATCTGATTCTGTATTTCACTCTCAAGTAATGACATCCCAAAGTCAAAGTCTTGGTTACATAATCAATGTTTCCAGTTATGTCTTACAAGGAGGATAGATTCTTTTTAAATTATTACTATTATTGTTATTTTAAAGATGAAGGGTACAATTCAGGGTTAGGTACATAAGTGGTCATTGTACAGGTAAGGTTTGGTACCCTTATTGATGTTATAGGCCCCCACTCCCCGGCAGTGTCCCACTTCTGCCAATCACTTTCTTATAGTATTATGATAAATGTTCAGGGAAAGGACAGATTCTTATTGAATCTTTCCAAAGAATTTTATTACCATGAAAATAAGGACATTTAATATGTTTCCAATTTCTAGTACAATCATGGATAGCTTAAGAGAAAAAGGAAAGGAGTTCCTTAAATCTACCAGCAATATTTCAAGCAAAAGTCATAATTATTCTTCATCAGTTCTTTCAGTTTCATATAATTAACTCTTGTTTTGCTTGATCTTGGTCTGTTCCAGCTACCATAACAAAATATTGCAGACTGAGTGGTTTAAACAACAGACATTTATTTTTTCACAACTTGATCAAGTTACCATCAGGATTGGCATTGGACTGCAGATGGATGTCTTCTTGCTGTGTGACCTCTTCTTTGTGCAAATGGGATGAGAAAGAGAGAGAGAGAGTGCATGAGTGTACACACAAGAGCATTTGCATGAGCTCTGGATCTCTTCTTATAAAGACACTAATCCTATAGGATCAGGGCTCCACCCTATAATACAATTTCACCTTCTTTGCTTTCTTTTAGGCCCATCTCCAAATACAGCCACAATGGAATGAAGACTTCATCATATAAATTTTGAGGAGGAGACATTCAGTCCGTAACACTGAGGTTAGTAGTTTTGTGACCCCATAAGAGTTCTGGAAATTCTTACTTAGTCCAGTGCTATGGTCTCAAAGTTATTTAAGCAATGTTATCAAAAGCCTATCCTCCTAAAGTACTTGACACAGTTATTCCCATGGGTCTCTAAGACAGTCCCTTTTGTTGAAGATGAAGTACTCTGGCCTGCAGCTAATTGCAAATACCTTCAGAGGAGAATCAGAGTAAAACAAAAACTATCTGTGAATGGCAACAGACTTTAAACAGCCATTATTAAAGATCTGAGAAGCATTCATTGTAAAAATATACAATTGACAAGGAAATGTGGTTGCTTCTGTGACATGCAATATTTTAAATACTAAAATGATGCAAATATTGAGCTAGGTGTGGTGGTTCACTCCTGTAATACCAGTTTCTCTGGAGCTTCTTCTTCTTCTTCTCCAGGAATTTGAAAATAGCCAAGGTAATATAGCAAGATCTTATCACTAAAAAAAAATTTTTATTAATTAGCCAGGCATGGTGGTATGCATCTGTAGTCCCACCTCCTTGGGAGGCTGAGGTGGAAGGATTGCCTGAGCCCAGGAGGTTAAGGCTGCGGTGAGCTGTGATTGTGCCACTGCACTCCAGCCTAGGTGATAGAGTGAGACCCCAACTAGAAAACAAAATAAAATAAAATGATGGAGTTATGCTCCATCACATTTTGCCAGTACATATTGTAGACAGCAAAGGCTATCACAAATTTCTATGAACTTCATGCAATCTCTGGAATATTTATATTAATAATATTTACCCATACAAATATAACATAAGGAAGGTTAAACATCTCTTCTTATGTGACAATATTTTTCATGCAATTCAACATGCAAAATAAACCTAATTATTTTTAACATGTTTATTTTTACAAGGTGAAAGAACAAATTCTTTTAGATTTTCTGGGTGCTCCTAAGAAATCTGAAGATCATTTCAAGATAAAGATTTCAAGACTGTGCCTTCAAAGAGTCTTTCTTTTCTGTTCTGAGTTGGAGTCTCACTCTTGTTGCCCAGGCTGGAGTGCAGTGGCACATTCATGGTCACCACAGCCTCGACCTGCTTGATTCAGGCGGTCCTTCCACCTCAGTCTTCCAAGTAACCAGAACTAAAGATGTATGCCACCATGCCCGGCTAGTTTTTTTGTGATTTATTGTAGAGATGAGGGCTCACCAAGTTGCCCAGCCTGGTCTCAAACCTGCCGGCTCAGGCAATCCTCTTGTCTCAACCTTCCAAAGCGCTGGGATTACAGGCTGAGGCACCCGCGCCTGGCCCAAAGATTATTTCTATAGTTCATTTCTAGAAATCTTCTCTGAACGTGTAGAGCACCAGAAACTATGAGCGTGAAGCCGGCCGGCCCTTGGTGCTATTTCACTGCAACTGCCATTTGCCATTGACGATGGTTCTCCTCTACCTTTGGGAGAGAAAGAGGAAGAGGATGCCGTCTGAGTGGTTCCTTGAAAGAATAAAAAAATCATTTAGGATTTACTTTGGGAAAGCAAAATGGTCAAACATATCAAAAGATTTGAACAGTTGACTAAAATAGGATTCTGGGCTACTGAGAAGCAATACTTAGCTACCTATTTAGCCAAAGTGATAATAAAAGAATTCAAAAGTAAATATAGCATGTACACCAATTAAAAAAAATAGCCTTAGCTCTTTTACTAAAGCTCATTTAAAAAAAAACTTATAAGTAAATCCATCCCATTTTAGCCAGTTTTGACCAAATATAAGATTCCTTTTTTAGACTGGGCGTGGTCACTCAAACCTATAATCCCAGCACTTTGGGAGGCAGAGGTGAGAGGATTGCCTGAGCTTAGGGGTTTGAGACCAGCCTGGGCAACTTGATGAGAACTTGTCTCTGCAATAAATCAAAAAATAAGTTGGGCGTGGTAGCATGTACGTGTTGTTCCAGCTACTTGGAAGGCTGAGGTGGAAGGACTGCTTGAGCCCAGCAGGTTGAGGCTGCAGTAGCCGTGAGCATGCCACTGCACTCCAGCCTGGTCAATAGAGTGAGATTCCGACTCAAAAAAAAAAAAAAAATTCCTAGCCGGGCTCAGTGGCTCAGCCTGTAATCCCACACTTTGGGAGGCTGAGGTGAGTGGATTGCCTGAGCCCACGGATTCGAGACCTGCCTGGGCAACTTAGTGAGACCTCATCTCTACAATAAATCAAAAAATCAGCCGGGCATGGTAGCGCGTGCTGTAATTCCGGCTACTCAGAAGACTGGGGCGGAAGGATCGCCGGAGCCCAGCAGGTCAAGGCTGCGGTGACCGGCCACTGCACTCCAGTCTGGGCGACAGAGTGAGACTCCAACTCAAAAAAAAAAATTCCTTTTTTAGTATTCGCTGCTTCTTTTTACAATGTTTCATATGCATTTAGTTTTGTTCTTTATTTCCCCCTTTCTCATTCTGGAACAATCAGTCATTTCACTTTAGGACAAAACTCTCCTCTTATTCCTTTAACAAAAACACTTTGCATACAAAGTTATTTCCCTTTACCCTTATTATTTCTGGTAGTTTTATTTACATATGTTGATTAACATTTTTAAACATTAATAACCTCTTTTTGTTTTATAAAGAAAACTAGGATGTAGACAATTGTGAATTGTCTGTCACATACCAGCATTCTGTAGCACACCAACAAATTTTATGAATATGTCATTTCACAGTTTTTATAGGTAGGTGCTTCCTCATAGCACAATGTGGCAAAAAGAATATGTTCATGAACAGACCCAAATATAATTAGCTTCTCTATACCATATAAAACGAAGGATCCAAAAATATACAAACTTAAACTTATGATTAGCAATGAATTTTTGGTAGTCTATTTTATTTAGAAATCATCTGAAATTTAATGACTATCTATTACTTACTTAGCAGAATTTTAGGGTTCCCAGTTACCAAAAAGACTTTGGAAACTATTTTTAGCTAGATTCTATAAAGCGTAATTATTGTTGAGAGTCCATTTATAAAACTTTTATTTATCTACACAAGTTTAGTACATGTGATAACTCATAAAACACAACTGTTTTATTAAACTAGCAATACTAAACTAGTCTTATTTGCCAATGATTTCCCAAAGTCACATGAATTTGAAAAAATATTTAGGTTAGTTTCTATATTTCCAAGAATTTTAGAAATATGTAATTGATAAATGCACTTGCTTATCCCTAAGCCAATCAGAATAGAGTTCTTTTATGGAATTTCATAAATTAATTTGGTAATACTATCAGGAGGTAGGAAAATATCACATATGCATAATACACACATATGCATATATAAACATACAGACAGATACAAATGGAGACTTGAAAGCTTCCATTCCAAGATTTTAGCCATGATAACATTTCTGCCTTTTGACTGAAGATCAAGTGTAAAATTTTAGCCATGTATCAGGTAAACATAGTAACACCAAACTCAGGGGCTTATATAAAATAGTTTATTCTAATCTTCATTTTATATTTTTTAATCCAAATTGTGGGGGATTGTTCTTTGTTTTTTAGAACATTTATTGAGCCGCTTTTGTTTTGCCAAGATCTTTGGCATGTGCTTTACATTTAAAAAAGCAAAATAGGCAGTTTTCTACTTTTTTAAAAAACTAAAATATATTACAATAGCATAGAATATGTTTGTTTGTTTTTTAAATATTAGTAAACCAGGCAAGGTGACTCACTTTGTGAAGCCAACACGAGAGGTATGCTTGAGTCCATGAGTTCAAGATCAGCTTGGGCAACATAGTGAGCCCTCACTGAAAGAAGTTCGGTGCCAGTAACGACTCCTCACCCGTTTAAGGTGAAGAGATTTATTAAAGCAGCGGTTACAAGGGAAAAAGGGAAATGGTCTGTGGAGCGAAGAAGAGAGAGAGAGGAAGTGGGAGAGAGAGAGAGAGAGAGAGAGAGAGAGAGAGAGAGAGGGAGGGAGGGTGGGGCCGACGCTGTGTTACAGTCCTATTGGACACATAACAAAGCTGGCTAAGGATTGGAGGCTTGAAGGTTTGAACTTCGCACGCACTGGGAATTATGCACACAGAAGCCGGGACCTAGGGCCTTTGTTGTCTGGTGTGTCCTCACTATGCTCGGCGCTATTCTGGGAGCTGCCCCTCTGGTCGCTTCCTGCACCCTTCACTCATCTCTCCAAAAACTAAAAAAATTAACCGAATATGGTGGTACATGCCTGTAGTCCCAGCTACTTGGGAGGCTGAGGTGGAAGGATTGCCTCAGCCCAGGAGGCCAAGGTTGCCATAAGCCATGATTGTGCCACTGTACTACAGCCTGGGTAACAGAGTGAGACTCCACCCCAAGAAAAAAAATTGTATATGAGACCATCTATACTTTAAGTAAATCAGAATTTGGGTAAAATCCAAGAGTTTAAAATTACTTTGTAATTTATTTTGCAATCGACTGTTTTTTTAAAATAGTATTTTTAAAAACTGAAAATTGAAACTCTTAAAAATGTACAGGAATAATCAGTACAGTTTGCAAATGTCCTCCTCACAGTTTTCCCTCTGGGTTTTTGCTCTCTCCTTCTCACAAGCACCTGCTCATGTCTTTGCCTATTACCCCTAATTCCTGGAGCCATCCCTGGCTTATTCAGATGTGCCAGGTGGAGTTCAAGTACATCTAGCACAGATTTCCCAAGCCAACAGGAGGAAAACCCAGGAGGGTGACCCTTTGGTGGAAAGCTAGATTTGCTAGTCAGCCTGGGAGGGGGAGGTCAGTCCTTTCACTTCAGGCTGAATATGAAGCAGGATTTCCAAGGCCTTGACCTTGCACATTTTGAAGAAAGTGGGGCTTTATATGTGTTCATATCCTCTATTGGGTCTCTTTCTGACCACCAGACATGTAGTTAGGAACACGACACATAGTCCTGTGAATACTTAGACCCATGGCCACAGAGATTTCTCTCCTGGTTCTGTCACTGAAGCATTCATCTGCATTTTCAAACTGGCTGTCTTCAAAATCAAAGGCATGAATTTGAATATCACTGTTTCCAGTTGAAGGTGAGCTGACAGGTGGATGCTCTGTTCTCTCACACACCTGAATGAATACCCGATCGTTGTATGAGACATCACCACATCCCGCGCCTTGGGAGGCTGAGATGAATGAATTGCCTGAGCCCGCGGGTTCAAGACCCACCTGGGCAACTTGGCAAGACCTCATCTCTACAATAAATAAAAAATCAGCCGAGTGTGGTAGTGCACGCCTGTGATTCCGGCTACTCGGAAGGCTGAGGCGGAAGGATTGCTAGAGCCCAGCAGGTCGAGGCTGCGGTGGCCGGGAGCGGCCCCTGCACTCCAGTCTGGGCAACAGAGTGAGACTCCAACTCAAAAAAAAAAAAAAAAGGCATCACCACAGTACTTTGGTTCCTTGTTACATTTTCTCTTGCCTTTCCCACTGACCGTACATGCTCTGGCCTGGCCATGCTTATTCGCTGTTTATCCCCTCTCTCAGGGCACACTGGCATCCTGCTGGTCCTCGAACACACCAGCAAGCTCACTCCTTAATGTCTATGCATCTCCTGTTCCTGCCATCTGGAAAGAGCATCTCCAGGTCTAGATATTCCCAAATGGTTGTGTTTTTGGTGAATGGAAAAAGTTAAGGTTACTTGCTCAATATGAGGGCTCATACTTTTTGCCAATATTATAAAGGAGACTTTCAAGATTTTCTTTTGCCCTATGTAGTTGCCTTTGAGGGGCTCTGAGTCTCTTAAGAGTCTTTAGTGGGTCTCAAGTGTGTATAGAGAGTTGAGAGCCTGTAGTGGGAGGGAGAACTCTGACAGAGGTGGACAAAACTATAGAGGAGATAGGGGTTTGATGGGAGACATATCAAAAGGAGAAAAGAATTGGGGCAGTGAAGAGAGAGAGATCTTAGAGGTACTACTTTGGGAAAGCCAATGAAGTCCCAAACTACTCTTGGTAAAATTATATCCACAGGAAGGAAGGCAGACAAAGTGAGTGCCCAAGTGGTGGAGCATGTAGTCAGCAGGGGTCTCAGAAGAAGGAGATGGAGCCAACTGAGAAGCTCCTAGGTTTTTAACCAATGTTACTTCACTAAGAAGCCTGAGACTTCAGCCCAGATGTCTTAAGACAGAGAAGCCTGAGGATCTGACCCAGCCTCTGCTTCCTACAGAGAAATCTGGGATTCTAACCCAGCCTCTATTTTCCTGGGAACTCTAATCCAGTTCTCACAAACAGAGAAACCCAAGGCACAAACCCAGCTTTTAGAGTATACTCAGAATCTTAAGAATCAAAACCTGTCCTTGTCATTCTTCAACAGACTGTCATCTGGAGCACTGACTTGGATCAGGAGTCGGACTCACCGTGGGTCAGTTAGGAGTGAAGATAAAGGCCTCAATGGTGCACACTTAGGGATCCTGGGTGAGAGGTCAGGGTCCAGTGATGAACCTGATCCTATTTGAATTGTGACATCAGAACTGTTAAATATATATATTCTTAGCCTGTAATTCCAGCTACCTAGAAGGTTGAAGCAGAAGGATCACCTAAACCCAGCAGGTCAAGACTGCAGTAGCTGTAAGTGTGCCACTGCACTCCAGCCTGGGTGACAGAGTAAGACTCCAACTCAAAAAAAAAATTATTCTGACACTTGTTAAAACAGTAAGAAAGACTGTGTTCAAGACAATTACAATAGATGTTTCAAGTGTAGGGGAGACTCAGCAAGAATAGACACAGAAGCCCAAGGTCTAGCCCAGTTGAGAAGTGGGCTCAGAGCAGCCTAACTAAAGTTTGGACAAGGACAGAGTCTGTCAATGCTTATGCCTCTTAGTGCTTGAGATGTTTTTAATGGAAAGCCAGATTCTAAAAACTTTTTGGCCAGGTGCAATGGCTCATGCTTATAATCGCAGAACTTTGGGAGGCTGAGGTGAGAGAATTGCTTGAGTCCAGGAATGAGAGACTAGCCTGGGCAACATACTGAGACCTCGTCTACACAAAAATTTTTTTAAAAATTAGCCAAGCGTGGTGGCATGTGCTTATAGCCCCAGTTCCAGGAGGCTGAGGAGGGAGGAGCTCTTAACCCAGGAGTTTGAGGCTGCGGTAAGCAGTGATCATGCCACTGCCCTCTAGTCTAAGCAACAGAGTGAGACCCTGACTAAAATAAAAACTTTTTTGGAGTATTTTCTGAAAATAAAATTTAGTTTATGTTAAAAATATTAGTAGGAAGCCAGGCATGATGGCTCACGCCTATAATCCCAACACTTTGTGAGTCCAAGGTAGGAGGATCACTTGAGACCAGGAGTTTGAGACCAGCCTAGGCAACAAAAGAGAGATTCCCAAGTCTATATAAAGAAAAAAAAATTAGGTGTGGTGGTATGCGTCTGTAGTCCCAGTTACTTAGGAGGCTGATATAGGAGTTTTCTGTTTCTGTGATAGATCACAATGATAGTTTGAGAACCACTGCCCTAAGGTCTTTGCAGCTGTAGCACTTGATGCCGCCACATCTCAGGAGGCTGATAAAGGAGGATCACTTGAGCCCAAGAGTTGGAGACTGCAGTGAGCTGTGATGGCAGAATTGCACACCAGCCTGAGTGACAGAGAAAGAGACCCTGTCACTAAAAAAAATAATAAAATATGCAAAGCAAAAGAAATCATCAAAAGAGCAGGGAGACAGCCCATATAATGGAAAAAATATTTGCCACCTGTATATCTGGCAAAGGAACTCAAATGTGCTGAAAGAAAAAAACAAACAATCCCATTAAAAAGTGGGCAAAAGACATGAGTAGACACTTCTCAAAAGAAGATATATAGGCAACCAAAAGACACATGAAAAAGTACTCAGCCTCACTAATCATCAGAGAAATACAAATCAAAACCACATTCATTGACCACCTAACCCCAGTAAGAATGGCCATCATTAATAAAACAAATGACAACAGATGCCGGCAAGGATGTAGAGAAAAAGGAACACTTCTGCACTGCTGGTGGGAATGCAAACTAGTACAACTTCTTTGAAAGACAGTGTGGTGATTTCTGAAAGAACTAGAAATTGACCCAGCAATTCCCCTATTGGGAATATACCTGGAGGAACTCAAATCATTCTACAAAAAAAGATACTTGTACACGCATGTTTATTGCAGCACTATTCACAATAGCAAAAACATGGAACCAACCGTACTGCCCATTGAAACTGGACTGGATTTAGAAAATGTGGTACATATACACAATGAAATATTATGCAGTCATAAAGGACAAACATATGGATTTTGCAGCAACTTGAATGAATTTAATCTATCATACTCAGTGATCTATCACAGAAACAGAAAACTGAGTACCAAATATTCTCACCCATATGTGGACCTTGAACAATTATCATACTATAAGAAAGGGATTGGCAGTAGTGGGAAACTGCCAGGAGAGGGGGGCACACCTCATTAACTAGGGTACCTGCATAATGAACATTTGTATCCCTAACCCTGAATTGTACTCTACATCTTTAAAATAAAATGTTTTAAAAATAACAATAATAATAAAAAAATAAAATAAATAGCAGGACACTTACTCTCTCTCCTGCTCTTTTTTGTAATCTTTAATGTTCAGGCACAGGGGACCTGAGTGAGCTACAAACTCAAGGATTCTCTCTGCAATTGTTATTGCAAAAGCAGAGATAACAGTCCTGAGATGTGGCGGCATCAAGTGCTACAGCTGCAAAGACCTTAGGGCAGTGGTTCTCAAACTATCATTGTACACTTGAAATACTGGGGCATGTGCTAAAGATGCAGATTCCCAGGCCAAATACAGATCTAATGAACTAGAATGTCCATCGACACTAGGAATTTGCATTTCAACATCCTCCCCTCAATACGATACTGTCCAGCAACACTTTGAAAAACACTCCCTTCTCCTCCCAACCTCACCCTCTTCCTACATCTTCTACCCCAGGCTCTTTACTCTGCAGCCCACAGTTTCTGATGGATCTGATCCGAGACAGTCCAAGCCTGCCCTGAGCAGCTTTTACAGTTAGAATGTTTTTTCCTCACACGCAGTTCTTCCTCGCACATCTCCCTGTTACTCGTACACACTGTTGACCTTCAGAGAGCTGGTGCATCTTAGGCCTTTATGTATGTATGTATGTATTTATTTGAGTTGGAGTCTCACTCTGTCGCCCTGGCTGGAGTGCAGTGGCACACTCACGGCCACCACAACCTTGACCTGCTGGGCTTAGGCGATCCTTCCGCCTCAGCCTTCCAAGTAGCTGGAACTACAGGCGCGCGCCACTATGCCCAGCTAGTTTTTGTGATTTATTGCAGAGATAAAGTCTCACTAAGTTGTACAGACTGGTCTTGATGCCCCGGGCTCAGGCAATCCTCTCGCCTCAGTCTCCCAAAGCGCTGGGATTACAGGCTGAGCCACCGCACCCAGCCTGTCTTGATCCTTTAAATACTCAAGACCAAGATCATGTCTGTCTGTAACCTGGCCTTTTGGTTACAAATAGAGTCCCACGAATGGTCCTAACTTAGTTTTCCTGGTTCTTCCCCCTTTGTTGAGTATGTCTCCCACCATCTCACAGAAAGTCCTCCATTACTGTGCGCTCCAACAAATCTTACTCCTCTCCTGCCTTACGCCTTTAGTGCTAGGCAGGAATGCTCATGGGATCAGGAAGTCTCATGGGATGCCATATCTGCTGCTGCTGGTGTCTTGCAGTAAAAAGCTGTGATAGTGTCTTCAGAGCTGCAGCCTTGAGGGGCCACAGAAACTGGGGCCTTCTGGAGTGCTTGGTGGTCCAGCGCCTGTCTTGTTACTACCCTTCAGAGATGTGATGGGCTGTGCCATACAGACACCTGAGCTCTCAAGCATTCCTCTTGCTTTCTCCACTTTTCACAGGTCCCTGAGAAAAACAACTGCTTCTGCATCTGCCTGAAACCTCACTCTGCAAAGGGTTCAGTCAGATGCCTGTCCCTGGAACTGGGTCAGAGTACAGGAACGAACCCATCTTTTTCTCTCAACCTCTTCCTTATAGAGCACAAGTGTCTTTATGCTTTTTGTATAGGAAAAACAGAACAAATCGATGTGGAGGGCCCACCCTAAACAGGTCTTCATTACTTGCCTACACCTGTCTCACAAGCAGGGCCACCTTACCAGGTGTGCAACCTGTGTGTCATACAGGCCTACCTTCACTAGGAGCTCAGCTGTCACTGTTATGAATTCTTAGTCATTTTATCTTAGACCTTGTATATTGCAGATGAAGTCAGATTGGTCAATATGAGTGTGTGTGGGAACAGAGGAGAGACACAGCGGCTGTATGAAATTCATAGCCACAGTGGTCAAGGTCATATGCAGGCCAAGCAGTTGGCCTGGCAGCCTGGGGCAGGACCTAGGCCACGGTTGAGAATGATAACAGGCCGGGCTTGGTAGCTCAGCCTGTAATCCCGCACTTTGGGAGGCCGAGGTGAGTGGATTGCCTGAGCCCGCGGGTTCAAGACCCGCACTGGGCAACTTGGCGAGACCTCATCTCTACAATAAATAAAAAGTCAGCTGGGCATATTAGCACGCGCCTGTAGTTCCTACTTGGAAGGCTGAGGCAGAAGGATCGCTGGAGCCCAGCAGGTCGAGGCTGCGGTGGCCGGGAGCATGCCACTACACTCCAGTCTGGGTGACAGAGTGAGACTTAAAAAAAAAAAAGAAAAGAAAATGATAACAGTTCAGTAGTAGCAGAAGCAGCAGTGGTGCAGCAGAAGCCGTGGCCCTGAGATAGGGGAAGAACTCTGCATGAGGCCAGCAGCTGGTCCTCCGGTGGGTGGCCAGGTTACTGACCTGACCCTGGAATCTTTCCAACTTAGTCCATTGGTGCTGCTCTGACAAAATAGCTGAGGGAGATAATGTATGAAGAACAGAAATTTCTACAGTTCTGGAGGCTGAGAAGTCCAAGATCAAGATGCCAGCATTTGGTGTCTGGTGAGGGCCTTATTGCTGTGTCCTCACATAGTAGAAGAGTGGAAGAGCAAAGGGTTGAATAGCTGTCTGGCACCTCTTTATATAAGGTCACTAATCCCATTCATGAGAGCTCTTCCCTCATGACTTAATCACCTCCCAAAGGCCCCACCTCTTAATATTGCTGCATTGGGGGGTTAAGTTTCAGCTCAGATTTTGGAGGCAACACAAACATTTGAACTCTAGTACCATCCCTGTAGCATCTGTACAAATATTAACTCTGGCCTGAATACTGAGTTAGTTAATGCCAGAACTCAGACAGTAAACTTGTCAGTAAATTATTATAAAATAAAAACATACACATTGCAATAAAGCATACCAAGGAATTATTAGAATTCTTTAATTAGTTTAGAGTCTCTAGCTTTGTAAATTACTGCAATATTGTAAAGCAAATATCCACAGCCTCAGAATAGAAATTAAATTTAAAGATTATTGCATTCAATGAAAAAGAACATTATTTCCATACAAAGTGTTAAATGAGCCAATTTTATAAGAAGGACAATTTTGCAGCTCACTTTCCCTTGTAATTGAAGATACGGTGATAGAATACATAAATGGGTGTTCTGTATTTTATGAAATCATAAAACCACTTTTGGCTTCTTGTATGACTTTCACAAGTTACAGGAAATATTAGAAGAAATTTTTAAATGTCGTTGTATAAAATTACTTTAAAATTAAATTCGGATTACATCCAACTGGCTTATATGAAGAGTTAAATCTTTTTAGAAAAATTGTTTCATGAGACTCATTAGCTTTAGATGTACTAAAAAATATATATATTTTAAAATAATTTATCAGAAATGTATCTGACAAATATATCCACTGCTATCACCTATAGGATACTCCTAATAGCTCAGTGATTGTTTCTTCATCAGAAAAATCGTCTTAAAATTAAAAGTACTCAATTATCGACTTGCAGTTTTGCATTTTGCCAAGAGTAATTCATATTGTCTTCAATTATATTGACTGAAGATGAAAATCATTAAAGAATAAATGAATTTGCAGAAAAGTGAAAAAGAAAATCTTACATCAGTCAGAAATCACATTGTTATTATTATATATTGTTTTATAAAAGCATGATGCCAAAATACTATTATTTTGTAATCTTTAAATTTATGTTGCTTCTCATATATTGCTATTTATTACTCCTGCTGTGTTTTATAAGTAAAAAATTATTTTGAAGGGAAAGAGCTTTATATTTGAGTACCTTTAATGGCACTTACCTCCCACCTCCTGCTTTTTGAGCAAGGGGTCCTGTGCTTTCACTTTTCACTAGGCTCTACACATTGTGTAACCCACCTGCCCACAGCCTTCTTCCCTATCGGCCATATGCCCAGGTCCTTTAGTTTTCCTTTATGCGTCATGGGTTTGAGTCCTGCTGCCACTTTCATACTTGCTATTTCCCTCTTTTGTGGAAGTCCTTCCTAAAAAACGACCTGCAGACCCCTGTGATGTCCTGGTCAGCATGGAGAAGATGCCTACCATAGCTCCTAGTGGTCAGAACCACACTCTTCTGTGACCATAGCCAGAGACCACATTAGCACGTTGGCAGCCATCTCTCCTTGCCAGCCCAGGCTAATTTTGCAGCCAATTAAAAAGCCCACAAGATTTGTACCCTCCCTGTCTGCTGTCTAGCCATGCCTTTACCATTCTGTATGCGCAACTATGCTTTCTGGGCCCAAGGGAAGACTTTTGCATTTATCAGATTGAATTCCAATTCTTCCCATTCATTGAGATTATTTTAGACCCAAATTCTGCTGTCTAGCACGTTAGCTTTTCCTTACAGTTCTGTGGCATTTCTATTTGGTCAGTATGCCTCTTCTGTCTTCATCTTGGTCAATGATAAAAATGAACTTACTGGAGGGTGCTACCTACCTGATATAGAAGAAAAAAATGCCTGCAGTGATTTGACTTGGCTGTGGTCCTTTGCCTCTGCTCTTCACCACCTTCTGCCCTCCTGCTCACATTAACCAAAATATGCACAGTGTCTCTTTAGGAGCCTGATCTTTAATTGTCTTCTCCCTATTAGGCATTCTGTTCAGGATACCTGTACTCAGGAATAGCCCGGGGTAAAATGGTGAAGTGGGCAGAGATTTCTTCGGGTCACTCTCTCTCTTCCTGCTTCCCTACTTGTTTTCAATATCCCACAGTTGCAGGGCAGGCAGAAGAGACCGTTGCCATCTCCTGTCCCTCACTGTTGGAGGTTACCTGGGTCTTCTCCAAGTTGGGGGTACCAGTTACCAAATCTGCAGCCTTGCAGCTACAGGAAAGAAAAAGACAAGTCAAATGCTGAGGTCCTCAGGATTTAATTTCCCTCCTGGGAAAACGCCCTTCAGTCCAATAACATGCGGTAGACATGGCTTTGGAAAGAGCGTCTTATCTCTCTTATTAGATACCTGACAGTTTGGCTATGTACTTCACTCAGGTAACAAGCGTTACAGAAAGATTAGATCTTGGGAGTATAAATCGACAGGCAGGCAGCAGAGAATAAGATTTAATTTCCTGTTCTTTTGGACATTATGCCACCACCTTTTCTGAAGATAAACCATGACATGTGAGTCCTTGTGTCCAGCCTGACTTCTGGCTCTACTCTCCAGCCAAGTGATCCCATACCTCCGAGATATGGTTCACCTGTCCCAGACCTACAGGCCTGGGGTTCTTTGGCTGGAGCCGAGGACCCATTCAGTTTTCACGTTACCTATAACTCTGGTTTCTGCCTGTCTAAAGTCTCAGAACTTGTGAATCTCCAAGTTCTTTACTGATCTCAGAACCATCACTTTGCCTTATCCTTTGGCTTCTGTGAATCCCCTGGTTCTTTTTTTTTTTTTTTTTTTTTTTGAGTTGGAGTCTCACTCTGTCGCCCTGACTGGAGTGCAGTGGTCGCTCCTGGCCAGCCTCGACCTGCTGGGCTCTGGAGATCCTTCCGCCTCAGCCTTCCAAGTAGCTGGAATTACAGGTGCGCACTACCACGCACGGCTAATTTTTTTGATTTATTGTAGAGATGAGGTCTCGCCTGCCCAGGCGGGTCTCGAACCCGAGGGCTAAGGCAATCCACTCACCTCGGCCTCCCAAAGGCGCGGGATTACAGGCTGAGCCACCGAGCCCGGCTTCCCCTGGCTCTTAATTGCCTGCCTGAATCCTGCCCCATGACCCTCTTCAGCCCTAAGCCCCATGTCCATCGTAACACAAGCCTGCCTCACTTGTCTTGATCCCTCTCCAATATCCTCCGTCATCTTTGATGCTGGTGTGGCAACATATCTCATGTTTCTTGCTCATCATTTTGCTCATAAGGTGTACAACTTTTCAGCTGTACTGGTCATAGTCCTGATTCACTGAGGGACTATCTCTTAGAAAATAGACTCTCCTAAGGCTTCCAGGAAAGTGCTCATGCCAGTCAACTGGACATTGCCCTTGACATTCCTGTATAAACAGTAGATTCTTCTTTTATGTAGCCAAACCAACCACTGTGCTTTTACAAACATTACATGTTATGAACAGATGGGCTTTTTGTAAATCAGACTATATTGTAAGTGATCCAGAACCACTCTTCATCAAAAGGAGAATACCTTGCAAAATAAAAAAAAACTTACTTTTACTAATTTGATTGCTTCCCAAATCTGGATTTCCGTGTATGGGGTGTTCTTTAAGGGACATGTGGGTTCTCCTCCACCTGACTGTTCCATTCGCTGTTCTTCAAGACTCTTTGTGGTATGTTTACTATCAAGTGGATTTCATCCGAGTTACATGCCGTATTTCCCTCATTTACACAGTTCTATCCTGCACAGGTGACTCACCAGTGTTCTGGATGTTATGTTTAAAGACTGAGGGCTCTTTCTGAAATACAGTTTTTAAAAACATTCAGATTAATTGTGATTGCAGCTAAAAATTTTTAATTGGTGATAACTGTTTGTTGTTGTTAATTGTTTAACACCAGAAATAGAGACGTTATGATGAGAGTTACAGGTGAAATCTTCACGCAAAAAATTCAGTGACTGTTCTGCTTTCGGGAACAGTTTTTTGGGGATTGGTACTATGTGCTTCTTCAAAAAGAAATGAGTCTTAAGCACGCATGGAGGTCACCTATTTGACAAGTCGCCATTCTGCCCAAGTTGACCCTTTGTGTTGCCATCACTAGCAGGTTGTGCATGGGCAGGAGGGGACTTGGCTCTCATCTAGCCCTCTCCATCTGTGCAGGCACTGAGCAACACTGCCTTCTCTCAGACCCTGCCCTCTTTAGGACTTCAGACTTAGAGGTGCTTGGAGGAGTTACAGACTGTGCCTCTGGGCAAAAAGCTGATTTCCCCAGCACTTCTCCACCTGACGCAAATACCACCACCTATCAGAGACCAGTCCTTTCCCTTCCTTCTCCCTCAGCTCAGGGGCATGGAGGTGAGAATGAATTTGCCCAAGAGACACTGTCAGTGCCTGACAGAGCCAGATTCCTACTATGGTTTGCTTCCTTTGGGGCCATATTTGACATGCAGAGCAAACGGAGACCCTTGGAGTCAGTGCAGGGATGGAGGGAGCCTAAAAGACCTCTCTATTTGCATAGGGTCACTGCAGATCTGTTTACTGAAAGAATCCCCAGGAAAGGAGCTGAAGGAGGACTGAACTGCCGGCTTCTCTTGGACACCCACCTAGTTCTACATGTCTCCTGTGCCAGGGCTTGAACTTCCAAAATGAACAGTGAGAGCCTCCATTCCCATAAAATATTTTGAGAAATCAAACCTAGATCCTTCCATATATTATAATTCTCCAGATGAGATTCCAGATTTCTTGTGTCCGTACCCTCAACACACACTGCACACACAACACATACATGCACAGTTCTTTTATCTTTCCAGTTGAGACAGTGTGACCACTTCTGGAAGGGGAGGACTGGTCTACACTGGTGTTGAGAAGCCTCAATGGTGTTATTCTCCCTCTAAAAGGATAGTAAGAGGTTCTGGAGCAATCCAAGTCAGCAACTGCTTCCCAGTGGGGCAGAACGGGTCTAGGTTCTGCCCCTTACTAACTGTGTAACCTTGGGCAACTTACTGTAAAATGGGGAGAATGATAACAGTAGGTGCCATATATTGATCTCTAACTATAAGTTAATATCTTGGTTAAACATCTTTCTCCAAATTATCTCATTTAATCCTCACAGCAGTCCTGTGAAGAAGATATTATTATCTTTTACTTTTTTAAGGACAGAAAAGCCAATAAATAAAGAAAATACTGATTAATGTTGCAAAATATCATCCTACAACACATAAGAAGGAAGCACAAATTCTACTCATGGTCAGCATAGTAGCCCCATTCATCACTTCTTCCTTCCTTCCATCCATCCATCCATCTATGCATCCATCCATTCGCTTAGGATTCCACAAGCCTCATGGTACTGTTCTCCAGTGCTCATCCCACCAAATATTACTGCTAAATTCTAGCATTTCATGTTAACGAATGATCTGGAGACACACTTGACATTTGCCCAATGGTCAGGCCAATTTATGATGTAATAGTTCTAGGAAAGGACCAAGGAGAAAGCTAGAGTGGCCAGCTTACCAAGAAATTGCACCCTGTGGCCTAGGGCAGAGGGAATTCACCACAGCTGGGAAAAGTCTTCTTCCTTGCCCTCCCTCACACAGAATAGCCTCTTAAGTCCTGGCCTCTGTATGTGTGATGAGCTGATTTAGGAATGATTTTTCTCTTTCTCTTCATCTTTCCCTAAATCTCTGTTGGGAATAGAATTGTGGTAGGTTTAGATAACAGTCTCACAGCTTTAATTTTATATATCTGACACGTTTTTCTTCAGGGATATCAGCAAAATCGCAAAATCGCATGGAAATTATTAATGTTTCAGCCAAGGGTTGTGCACCCTAATAACAAGACAAGACTTCAGGACTGATTATAACAATCTTCAGGACTTTTAGGGGGAAAAAAACAAACAAACAAACTCAAAGGAGCCCTGCCCAAAAGGCCACGAGGGAAAACTGAGTTTGAAATCCGATTTCCTGGAGACCTTTTCTTTGCAGTCCTATCTGTGCACCCTGAAGCAGCCACAGGAGGTGAATTAGCTCAAGGGCAACACCTCTTGTGGCTTGGTGTGGGGAACAGATTGCTCCCTGATTTATTAGGCTTTCTATTCCCTCCGCTGAGAATAGCAGGCCTAGAACAGGAAAAGAGACTGGAGAGGAAACTGAAAAAGAAAGTAAAATAAAGGTAAGGAGAGAGGGATGAAAATAGAAATAAGCAGAGCCTCCTATTTCCTGGGCAGGTTGAAATACCTGAAACAAAGATCAATGAGCCATTGTGATAGGATCCTAAAGGAGCTTAGGCTGAAGATACTCTGTGTGGACTGGGCAGGGAAGGGTTAACAAGCAAGGGCCAGAAGGTGGGGGTTGGGGACAGGTGTGGAGGAGCAGAAGAGAACAGCTAGGCTGGTGGGATCTGGTATCCAGAGAATGTGGGGCCTAGCAAGGAAGATATAAGGGGGAGCAGGGAGTTGGCTGCATTAGGAGGACCTGGTAAGAGGTGGTAACAAGTGAGAGGAAGGGTGGAGTTTCACAACAGACATTCTCAGAGAAGGCAGGTGGATTGGTCAACAGGGAACAGGAAAGAGAACTAACAAAAACAAGGTAGGTTCAAGGCTAGAGACCCTGAGCCGTTTTCCAGAAGAGGGCACAATCCAACAATGAAGACAGAATCAGAGTTGTCAGAAAAGAGACGCAAGGTCAGACTAAGACCAACAGCCATGGTTTGGATGATGGACCAGCGTGGCTGCCCCAGAGCTCCTCAGGTCAGCTTTACAGACTTAGGTTGTTGGTCCAGAGCCTGGGGCCAAGGTTGAGTATAACTTGAAGACTTTGGGTATAAAATTGTTACTGCTTAACAGAGGGGTTCTCAGCCCTCATTATGCATTAGAATCACCTGGGGAGCTGTGAAATCCACTAACACTTAGGCAATCCTTCCTCTACCCCTCACATCAATTAAATGAGCATCTGTTATTCTGGGGTAGGTGTAATTCCGTGTCAACTGAGGTTGCAAACCACTGATTTACAAGCAAGAGTTGTACTATTTATAACCACTAAAAGTGTGCTATGCAATACAGCCGTCCCTGTTAGCACGTGACTATTAAGCATTTGAGATGAGGCTAGTTTGAATTGAAATATACTACAAGTCTAAAATATACACTGGATTTTAAAGACCTAGTATTTTTAAAATGTAAATTTTTGTCATTTACAGTGAGATACTTGTTGAAATGATACTTTGGGTATATCTGGGGAATAAATTATATTATTAGTTTCACCTGTTTGTTTTTCCTTGTGTGGCTACTAGAAAATTCACACTACACTGATATATGTGGCTTGCATTATATTTCTTTTGAACAGTCTACACTGGAGCCCCTTTTTGTTCTGATTCACAAACTACACAACTAAAATTTTCCATTCAGGAGCAGCCTGGGCAACTTGGACAGACTTCATCTCTACAATAAATAAAAAATTAGCCAGGCATTGTAGTGCGCA
Source organism: Carlito syrichta (assembly GCF_000164805.1). Taxonomy (NCBI): domain Eukaryota; kingdom Metazoa; phylum Chordata; class Mammalia; order Primates; family Tarsiidae; genus Carlito; species Carlito syrichta. The sequence continues at coordinate 107,193 of NW_007007812.1, forward strand.
CTGGTAGTTCTAGCTACTTGGAAGGCTGAGGCGAAAGGATCGCCTGAGCCAAGCAGGTCGATGCTGGGGTGGCCATGACTGAGCCACTGCACTCTGGCCTGGGTGACAGAGTGAGATTCCAATTCAGAAAAAGTAAAAAGTAAAATAAAATTACTTTTCCAGTATTGCTCTGCAGATGGTAATGCACTGGAAAAAGAAAGTGCTTATCACAGTTTGTAATTATGTATTTATTTGTGTGTTTGGCACACGGATAGATATGCTTCTATCCATCTTAAAGAGATACATAAATTACCAAAGCATGTCTATACAAATAGCATTTTCTTTATTTGGATAAATTTAGCTTGAATTATTTGTGTGTTTGTTTGTTCTGTGTCCATTTCTTCAGTGAGCCATCTGTTTTGTTTATCTGTATTTCAGCACCTAGCTCAGTGTTTGGGACATAGTAACAGCTTAATAAATATTTGTTAAATGGATGGATTGAGGAATTAATGAATAATCTATCAGATGAATAAAATGCATCTCTTTTCTGCTGCTGCAATCCCCAGACACACAATTGATCAGCAAAAAGGAGGCTATTTTGCATATAAGGAAGGGCTGTAGCCAAGAAGGCTGAGGTAAGGGCTTTGGAGGCAGACAGACCTGGACTCAAATTTAGGCTCAGCCATTGCAGCTCACTCAGCCTCTTGGATGCTGTGATTTCTCTTATCTATAAAATGGAGATCATACTATCTTGCAGGGTTATTGTGTTGTGAAGAGCTTAGCACAGTGTCTAGCACACTGTAAAGCAGTCATTAATTTAAGAGGGGAAAGGAGGCTGGGCACAGTGGCTCATGCCTATAATCTCAGCACTTTGGGGGGGCCAAGGTGGGAGGATTGTTTGAGCCCAGGAGTTCAAGACTAGCCTAGGCAACATAGTAAGACAACAAATTTACAAAAATTAAAAAATAGAAAATTAGCTAGGCATGGTGGCATGTGGCTGTAGTACCAGCTACTCAGGAGGCTAAGGCGGAAGGATCGCCTGAGCTCAGAAGGTCAAGGTTGCGGTAAGCTGTGATTGTGCCACTGCACTCCAGCCTGGGCAACAGAGACTCTGACTCAAAAAAATTTTTTTAAAAAATTTTTAAAAGAGGTGAAAAAAACAGGACTAATCTCTGGGATGCAATCTTTTCTCCACAGGAGGTTGCAGCAGTTTCTTTGCTTTCTAGGTTGCAAACAGGCTGCCCTTGTCTGAGTTGGGCGTAGTTCTTTGAAGTCTGACTCTCTGAGTCTATGGTCAGTTTATGACAATGGAGGCATTTCTGGGACTACCTAAAAAGATGTTTGCTTTGGCTAATAGCACAGCAAATGTCTCTGGCTTTTCTCAGTTTGCATCTGTCTTCTTCCTACACCAACTGAGTAGCTTTTTTAGACAGCAGTTTTGGACAAAGTCTCAGGCTCAGATCAGAACCTTCAGAGATGGCAGGTGTCTTTTGTATCCATATCTTGTTTGGCATGAAAGGAAGTGCCTTCTCCCCTTGCTCGTGTAGCCCAAGACACAATCCATGAGAACAAAGAGGGGATGTTAGGAAACGTAAGACTTACCTGGCATGCTCCAAAATGTTTTTATCTGGCCATAAAAGCTGACCTATATCAGGCTCTCAACTGAGGAAGGAGCAAGAAAGGAACTGTCAAGAAAAGAAAAGCGGTTTGTTCTGTTCCTTGAGTTCTATTTGTAATTATTATTCAAGCTAAATTTATCCAAATAAAGAAAATGCTATTTGTATAGACATGCTTTGGTAATTTATGTATCTCTTTAAGATGGATAGAAGCAAATCTATCTGTGTGCCAAGACTGACATGGTAGTGATCAACCAAGACCTCTGAAAATTCTCATTCTGAGGTTTAAAACACTCTACAGTCACAGGGACATGAATTGGACAGACCAAGTCTTAAAGTTGGAATCATTAATGCTGTCAATACCCACATTCTCTGTAGTCAGCAGAGGTGAAGAAATATCAAAATGTGACTAAAAATATTGGGAATGATCGTGGAGACAAAAAAGAAATAAAAATAATAAACTGCCAGAGATTTGTGGATTGGAGAGGTCTATGGCCCTTAGGTTGATTAGGTCTCCAACATCCAAAATCCCAAAACTTTACTCCCATGAAATATTAACGAGTGAGACTCTGGTTTCTTCCTCAGCAGCTATGGCCAGCAACATATTCCTGAACCAGATAGCATTGTGTTATACTTCAGGACATTAACAAGGATGCCAAGGAATCATTCACAGGCCCAAGAAGTTTTACCCACCCACCTGGACAAACAGGGCCATGAGGTAAAGCCTCCTGCTTGGTCAAGCTTTATCAGTAAAAATCATTCCTTAAACCTCCTTGGAAGGGACCTTAACAAGTGCTGTTGTCTAAGAATGCACTGTGTAGTGCCAAGGCCTTTATCTTGGATTCATCCCTCCCACTAAAAAAAGACATGGAACATAACACAGAATTATTAATCTTTATTTTTCTCATTGATCCAGACATTGATGACTCACTTCTTTCTTGAGTCCAGATTTTTCTGGATTGCTCTCAAGAAGCTCTTGGCAGTGACCTGAGAACACATGTGATTTGGCCAACCAATTCTAATGATGACCTGCTGATTGGTCATTCATCACCATGTTCCAACCACTCCAAACAACTCTGAGTTCCATCTTGCATCTCTCTGCCAGGCTCCAGAAAAGTTCCAAAGATGGCACTTAGCCTCTGTGACTCCATTTGGCTCTTTCTAACTTGGTTCTAATTTGTCAGCCACGAGTACAGAACTACAGTTGCCTCATAAATTAAGATTTGGCCTTGGCCACCTCTGAACTGGGACCAGACTATAAATTTTTAAAGGCAGAGTGATTGTATTGGTTCTGTGTCATTCAGGATGGGTTAAATTGCAATGCTGAGCTGCAAGGCTGATGCAACAGAGGCCGCAGCCAATTCTAGAGTATACTGTAGCACAACCAGCTATCAAATCTCAGTGACTTAAACTGCAGAGGTTAATTTCTTGCTCATTCCACATGCCCATGTAGGTTAGTAGGAGCTCTCTTTTTTTACATCAGCCTTTCTCATCTATAGTAGTTTATCCATTGTGTGTAGGGGCAAACACTCCTACTTCTGCCTTGAACATAGAGGAAATTCTGAATTCTTGGGGTCAGGTTCCCTAGAAAACAGACCCTGAGGTAGATATTTGTATACACCAGATTTGGCCATTGGGAGATCTTTCAAGTTGCTCTCCCACTCCATCATTTTTTTTGATTACTTCCTTAAAAATGAACACTATTTATTACAATTGGTTAAGACAATTTTTTTTTATTGCAACTTCTTCTCCATCATATTCTCCCTCATGCTCTCATAGTGTTGTAGTATCTGCAGGCATTTTAGGCATTTGGTTAAAAGGAAATTGAGTTGAGAATATATTGATTTACATTTATTGGGATATAATTATGTGGCTTAAAATTACTATTACTTCCACATATAGATGAGTTATTGTTGGCTGTCTGGTGTAGGAATGGCTTCTGGAATACTTCTGTCCAAAATATGTAAGACGGCCGGGCTCAGTGGCTCAACCTGTAATCCCAGCGCTTTGGGAGGCTGAGGTGAGTGGATTGCCTGAGCCCGCGGGTTCAAGACCCGCCTGGGCAACTTGGCGAGACCTCATCTCTACAATAAATAAAAAATCAGCCAGGCATGGTAGCACATGCCTGTAGTTCCAGCTTCTTGGAAGGCTGAGGCAGAAGGATCTCTGGAGCCCAGCAGGTCGAGGCTGCGGTGGCCGGGAGTGGCCACTGCACTCCAGCCTGGGTGACAGAGTGAGATTCCAACTCAAAAAAAAATGCAAGACTAGGAGTTTCATTTCGATGTTAGTGTCCCACAGCACCTAGTACTGAAAGTATGTAGATAATGCCTGGTCTACCATTATAAATCTGTTCAAGCATTGACACATGGATACAACAACCTTTAAAGACTTAAAGGTAAGGCTGAGGTGGGAGAATTGCTTGAGACCAGGAATTTGAGACTAGCTTGAGTAACATAGCAAGACCTTGTGTTTACAAAAAATTTTAAAAATTAACTAGATATGGTGATACAAGTCGGTTACCCCAGGTACTAGGGAGGCTGAAGTGCGAGGATCACCAGAGCCCAGGAGTTAAAGACTGCAGTGAGCTGTGATAACACCACTGCATTCTAGCCCGGGCAGTAGGACAAGACTTTTTTTAAAAAATTGTAAAAATATATTTTTGGGCCAGATTTGGTGGTTCAGCCTATAATCCCAGCATTTTGGAAGGCCAAGGCAAATGGATTGCCTGAGTCCATGGGTTCAAGACCAGCCCAGGCATCTTGGTGAGACCTCGTCTCTACAATAAATAAAAAATTATCTGGGCGTGGTAGTGTGCACCTGTAGTTCTGACTACTTGGAAGGCTGAGGCAAAAGGATCACCAGAGCCCAGCACATTGACGCTGGAGTGGCCATGAGTGTGCCTCTGCACTCCAGCCTGGGCGACAGAGTGAGACTCCAACTGAAAAAAAAATCTATATATCTATGTATTTATATTTATATATTTTGAAGACTCAGAAAAAGAAATTCAAGCACAAATAAGAACCAAGGTGTTTATTTACAAATTCAAAAAGCTCAGCAGGTGATTTTAATTCAATATAGAAGGATTTGGGAACATTTAAATAAAATACATAAGAGAGTATGGACTTTCAATTTTGGCATATATGAAGGGTCTATTCTTTTGTCACCTTTAAGTGTATTTATTCAGGAAGTCTATATTTGTGAAAAAAAACAGTTAATGAAGAAAAAAGCAATGAAATAAATAGAAATTATTCTGAGATAAAGGACAGAATTATAACCAAAAAATTTAATCATATCAAAAGCAATAATTTAGTAAGAGATAGCTTTCCAACAGAATACTAATGAATAAACTCTTGGATTGTTTAGTAATTCAGTTAGTGAAGAGAAGTGAATCATACGAACACATTGGAGAAAGATTTACATTTCTTTCTGATTTAATATGAAAACTGACACATAAGGATACTATACAATTCATGATATATCTACACAATGAGGACATGATGACTAATTGATTAATGAATCAATGAGTAATTCTCGGTTCAAAAAGTGTTTAAGATGATAACTGCAGAAGAAAACTTGATATGCTCTGAAGTCTTGCCATCATATAGGAAAGAAATTTTTGTTAAAAGTTTTCCCCAAATTTACAACAAACCTAAACATTTGTATGGCATTTTCAATAATGAGTTGTGAAGCTGAAAGAAAGTTTTTGAAACAATCAATAAATAAGAAAATAATTTCAGTCAAATATACTAGAGATAAGACTGATTTGTCTTCTCTCTGCAGAGCTGCTACAAAATTGTTGCCATTTGAAGAAGTGCTTTAGAGAGTGTGTAAACAAAAAAAAGTAGTAAAAAATATTTTAGGTTGGGCGCAGTGACTCAAGCCTGTAATCCCAGCGTTTTGGGAGACCAAGGTGAGGGGATTTGCCTGAGCCCACGGGTTCAAGAACAGACCGGGCAACTTGGTGAGACCTCATCTTTACAATAAATCAAAATATTAGCCAGGTGTGGTAGCATGTGCCTGTAGTTCTGGCTACTTGGAAGGCTGAGGCGGAAGGATGGTTGATGCTGGGGTGGCCATGAGCGTGCCACTGTACTCTGGCCTGGGTGACAGAGTAAGACTCTAACTCAATACATATATATATTTATTTTAGTCATATGTCAGGCTGTTAATAAAATATTATATCATTTTTCTGACTTTTGTGATATTTATGGTGCTTGTCAGCATTTTTAAGATTTAAAATGTGTTGTAATTTCTTTAATCATTCTAAATAAATAATGACTTTACAATCTCACTTTGTATTCATAATTTGGTATTCTTTTTCTTTTAAAAGGTTCCCAAATTATACAAGCTTTAGGCCTCACAAAATCAGAATCGGATTCCTCCCTGAGATCTCAAGAAGGACATGTTTCTAAAAGCATGCTGCCGCCACCCTGCCCCAGGGATCATGCAGATACACCACATGCAGGAAGCAGGTAGGACCAGGGAAGAGGGAATCCCAGTGAAACAGCTCTCAAGTCTCCCACTATGCTGTCAATGCCTTCACTCCCCCCCCATTCATTAGGCTTAAAATGCTTGCTGTGAGTAGATTTGTGTGTTTATCCAAAGGTCTGCTAGCAGTGTGAAGGGCTGTTTGTTGCCAGTTTTATTCCCCAATGAAAGCTGATAGTAGGGAGGTAGGGGGGAGGGTTGATGATAAGAAATTGTACCAGAGCCAGTCTGGGGGGCGGGGCTCAGCCTGTAATCCCGCACCTTGGGAGGCTGAGGTGAGTGGATTGCCTGAGCCCATGGGTTCGAGACCCACCTGGGCAACTTGGTGAGACCTCATCTCTACAATAAATCCAAAAATTAGCCGAGTGTGGTAGCGCACGCATGTAGTTCCAGCTGCTTAGAAGGCCGAGGCGAACGGATCGCCAGAGCCCAGCAGGTCGAGGCTGCAGTGGCCGGGAGTGGCCACTGCACTCCAGTCTGGGCGACAGTGTGAGATTCCAACTCAAAAAAAAAAAAGAAAAGAAAAGAAATTGTACCAGGCAAAAGAGCTTATTAATATCAATATTTCTTACCATGATAGATGAGTGTCCTGGGGGCTCTGAGGGTCTGACAGTTTTCATTTGCTGTGGATGAAGACCTCACAGGGCCTTTGCTTTTCCAGCCTAGGACGAATTCACTGAAATCAAAAATTAACAGCAGCCTCAAAACCATGAAAATCACATGTTAGACATGGGATTAGACCCCAAACACCCAGTGTGTTGTTTTCTTCCTTCTATCCCCATAATTCTCTCTTCAATTAGACTGAAGTCTATTATTTTCTTCTTAACTCTTGTGCCATCACCTTTCTTCCCAGCATGCCCTTTTCCCATGTCTACCTTCCTTAACCATATCATCCTTCAAGAACCAGCTCAAATGCTGCCTATTAAAGAAGCCTACTCAGGAATCACCCAAATCCCCGTCTCTCTCTGTCATTCTTGTCTTAGTCCCGTTCAGACTGCTGTAACAAAATACCATAGACTGGGTGGCTCATAAACAACAGAAATGTATTTTTCACAGTTCTGGAGACTGGGAAGCCCAAGATCAAGGTACCAGCAAATTCTGCATCTGGAGAGACTGAATTTCCAGTTTGTAGATGGCATCTTTTCACTGCATTCTCATGGGATGGAAGGGATAAATGAGTTCCTCGGGGCATATTTTATAAGGGGACTAATCCAATTCATAAGAGTTCTACTCTGATGACCTATCGCCTCCCCAAAAGGCCCTGCCTCCTAATACCATCATTTAGGATTTTAACATATAAATTTTGGAAGACTACACACATTTAGACCATAACATTGTTCTATCTATTCACCTCTTACTGCCTTCCTCAAAGTATGGTTATTAATATACATGGTTTTTTGCTCTGGGATTGAAAAATTCCAGTGGGGAGAACCCACGCCTGAGCCACTACTGTGTCCCAATTGGGATCAGCAAAGTGTCTGTGCTTGATAAATAAATGTTGAATGAAATAGTTCCATTGACTATGAACCTTCACTTTTCTAATATGTGCTAAGTGCTCCACCCAGGTCTTGACACAGCAGGTGCTTAATAAATGGTAGCTATTTTTGTTTTGATGACAGCTTTCATCGCATATCTAGGAGGAGCTAGATCCAGAAGGGAAGGCAGTACTGAGTAATAGTTAGGAATATGGATTCTGAAGCTAGGCTGTGGACTATTAAATCCTGTTCTGCCGCTTCCTGGTTGTGGGACCTTGGACAAGTTATAACCTTTTGCTCTATGGTTTCATCATCGGTGAAAAGGGGCAATAAGCCGGGCTCGGTGGCTCAGCCTATAATCCCAGCACTTTGGCAGGCCGAGGCGAGAGGATTGCCTGAGTCTGAGGGTTCAAGACCAGCCCGAGCAACTTGGCGAGACCTTATCTCTACAATAATTTAAAAAATTAGTCAGGCGTGGTAGCGCGCACATATAGTTCTGGCTACTTGGAAGACTGAGGTGGAAGGATCGCCGGAGTCCAGCGGGTGGAGGCTGTGGTGGCTGTGAGCATGCCATTGCACTCCAGCCTGGGCAAGAGACTCCAATTAAAAAAAAAAGAAAAGAAAAGAGGCAATACTTGTGAACTGTTGTAAGGATTAGATGACTTGGTACATACGTAACACAGGGAACAGGACCTGGCGCACAGTTAAAGTGCTGTGTCAGTGCTCAGTTTTATTGTTACTGCTATTGTTATTATCTAGTGGTTCAGAACTGGTACCACCCATTTCTTGAGGCTTCTCAGAATCCGGTCCCTCTTGGTTTGGTACATGAAGGCCTGTGGACTCATTCCAACTATGATATTGTGATATAGTGAGCAATATATATTTAGTCTCTTTCTCCCCTCCACCATTTTCTGGCACACAGCTCTTAAATCCTTTGGCATCTCTGAAGTGATAAGTATTTTTCTGCATGATAGTGAGATGACTGAGGTATTCTGGACAGCCTCAGGACGGAGGCTGGTTGCCAGGGGAACCACCCATGTGATTAGAGGGTTGGAACTTTCAGTCCCACTCTCCCAACCTCCAGGGAGTGGGCGGAGGGCTAAAGATTGTCTTAATCACCAATGGCCAGTCATGTAATCAATTATGCCTAAGGAATGAAGTTTTCGTGATTGAAGTTTTCATAAACCACCCAAAAGGGCAGGTTCAGAGAGTTTCCAGGTTACTGAACATGTGGAGGTGCAGGAAGGTTACACACTCAGAGAAGGCATGGAAACTGTGTCCCTTCCTCCATACCTGGCCTTTTGCCTCTTTTCCATTTGATTGTTCCTGAGTTGTGTCCTTTGTGATAACTGGATAAATGTGTACAAAGTGTTTCCCTGAACTCTGTGAGCTAATCTCACAAATGATTGAACCCAAGGAGGCGGTTGTGAGAACTTTCCATCTGTAGCCAAGTCAGACAGTAGTTGGGACCTATTACTGCAATTGGTGTTTGAGGTGGGGAGCAGTCTTGTGGGACTGACCCTTAGCTTGTGAGGTCTGCACTAACTCTGGCTACTGTTAGAATTGAATTAAACTGTAGGACACTTAGTGTCTACAGAGAATTGGAGAACTGCTTGGTGTGGAGGCAAATCTCACACATTTTGGTGAACAAAAGTGTGAGAATATAGAAGAGAACATAAAACAGCCTATACCTCTTTTTCTGGGCCCTGCAAAATGTGCTGTCTCCCCTTCTTCCTTCTTTAGCTAAATGGAAGAGAACACAATCGCTAATTTCATGTATTTGAAGGTCAGTCACGTGAAAGAGGAGGCTCATCTTTTTTTTTTTTTTTGAGTTGGAGTCTTACTCTGTCGCCCAGGCTAGAGTACAGTGGCACACTCACGGCCAACCCAGTGTCGACCTGCTGGGCTCCAGCGATACTTCTGCCTCAGTCTCCCAAGAGGCCGGAACTACAGGTGCGTGCTACCATGCCCAGCTAATTTCTGATTTATTGTAGAGATGAGGGCTCGCCAAGTGGCCCAGGCTGGTCTCGAACTCGCGGGCTCAGGCAATCCACTTACCAGCCTCCCAAAGTGCTGGGATTACAGGCTGAGGCACCTAGTCTGGTTGAGGCTCACTTGTGCTTCACAAGGCACAGCTTGAATCAGTTGTAGAAGTTACAGAGCATCCCAAACCAGCTCAGTGAGAGCTGCATTGTTGGGACAGTGGTCAAGCAATAGACTGGGCTGCCCTGTGAGAAGGCAATCTCTCTGTCAATGGGAGTGTTCAAGCAGAGCCTGGATCACTTTCTGTGAGAGTAGCTGTGAGAAAGATTAAGAGCTCTGTATTAGCTATCTATCACTATGTAACAAAAATACCACACAACTTAGTGGCATAAACAACTCATTTTTATTATCTTGTGATATTTGTGGGTCAGGAATTCAAGAGTGGCTTACCTAAGTGGTTCTGGTTTGGGTCTCCCATGAGGCTGCAGAATAGACATCACCTGGAGCTGCAGTCATCTGTGGGCCTGACTGTGTCATTATATGGCTGTGGAAAAGAGACCTCAATTCCTCTGTGGGGCTTCTCCATGAGGCTGCTTCAGTGTTCTCATGACATGGCAGCTGCTTCCTGAAGAGTGCATAATCCAAAACAGAGAACAAGACAGAAGTGCAATGTCTTTCATAACCTCCCCTTAAAAGTCATATTCCAGCTGGGTGGGGTGGCTCACGCCTGTAATCCCAACATTTTGGGAGGCAGGAACAAGAGGATTGCCTGAACTCAGGGGTTTGAGCAACATGGTGAGACCTTGTCCCTACAATACATCAAAAAAATCAGCCAGGTGTGGTGACATGCACCTGTGGTTCCAGCTACTTGGAAGGCAGAGGTAGAAGGATTGCCTGAACCCAGCAGGTTGAGGTTGTGGTGGCCATGAGCATGCCACTACACTTCAGTTGGGCAACAGAGTGAGACTCCAACTAAAAAAAAAAAAAAAGAAAGTCATGTTCCATCACCTCCACTACATTGGTTAGAAGTGAGCCACTCAGAACAGCTCACTCTCAGGAGGAGAGGAATTAGGCTGCACAGAAGGGAGGAAATTTCAAAGAATTTGTGGACTCATTGAAAAATCACTATAAACCCCTTAAGTGTTAAGATACTGTGATGGCTTGTGCATTCCTAGGTCAAATGTGAATGCATTTTTAATTAGCAGTGATGCTAAGTTCCTTTGCTAAAGTTACTCAAAAACACAGGTGTCACTGCCTTGCTCCATCCCCAGTAGGTAGCTTAAGAAGCTCTTTTTAGTTGAAGCTTAGGCAACATAGTGAGACTTCTTCTCTACAAAAAATCAAAAAGTGAGCCAGGCATGGTGGCATGTGCCTATAGTCCCAGTTACTCAGGAGGCTGAGGCAGAAGAATCACTTGAGCTCAGGAGATCAAGGCCATGGTGAGCCGTGATCATGCCACTGTACTCAGCCTGGGCAATAGAGTAAGACCCCAACTCGAAAAAAACAAAGCAGCAGTTCTATTAGTTCAGCATAATGCAAATGCATTAATCACTCTCTCTTCCTTTAGGGCTAGCTGTCCCCAACCTAAACCATTTATTAACTTCAACCCTTCTTATAACATCAGAAGTGTCCACCCTCCTTTAGAGGCTGAGGCACCAGCTAGTTGAAGGGCAGCGGAGACCTGGAATCCTTCCCTGTCCTCCAGAATTCCTTAAGAAGGAGAATGAATAGAAGGTATTGGGAGGGAGCTGGAGTGCAACAAATTTCCCACATAATGAAAAAATAAACGGTGAATCACTTGGGACTTTGGGCACACTGCACTATGTCATGGTTATATTCACAAACATGTGCAGATAATCCCCCTACTTCATGGCAGTGCCATAAAGCCTTTGAAATACTGGATAGGTTCTAGATTTGTAAGGCAGTGTGTTGTGGTTGAATTGGTATTGGGTGAAAATCTTGAGTTTTACAGTTTGCATGTTTAAAGGTTAATTTTGTTTACTAGTCAAATGCCTGTAGGCCATGGGGTGGGGTGATGGCCACAACTCAGACTGGTCTCGGGGATATGTGTGTACAGTGCAGTGGCATCCGTTTATTCTACAGCTGACATTTTCTGTTTGGCAAACAGGCATACCGGTGTTACCCTCAGTGAGGGGTGAGCAGCTGAGAGAGAGAGAGAAGTAGTAACAGAAAGTGTTTCCTTAAGTGACATTAGTGGAGTGTGTGTGTGTGTGTGTGTGTGTGTGTGTCTGCATGCGCGTGTGTGCATGCGTTGTGGCCGGGGGTGTGGTAAATGCATATTTAGCTAGGCAAAGTGCCAGACTTTCCCTTACAGCATCTCTAAAATTAATACTCATAAGAACTGTATGTAGTGGTTATTATTTTCAGTTTAAAACGATGAAATGCTCAGTGTAAAATTAACTACATTGCAGGTTAGCATCAAGTAAGCAGAGCTAGTCCTAGGTTTACTAACAACTGACTTAAATATTTTCATCTGGCAGGTAAATTCTTCATTCTTACTGCTGTGAGAACAGTTGTAAGGTGCCAAAAGTTTTAGAGTTTTCAAAGAACTGAAATGTGGTAGCACAGTGCAGGCAAAAAGCAGGTTGTGATCAGGCAAGTAGCCTCCCAATTTTGACATGAACAGTGTGACCCAGAGCATGTAGATTTCCCTCTGGGTCACTGGTTCCTCACCTGCAAAACAAAGGTATGTGTGTATGGGGTTAGGGAGAGTATTGACTGAGCAGGAGTTGTCTGGTGGGTTTCATAAGACACACCCCAAAGGGTCTTCTCTTTGAATCAGAATCTCTTGGGGTGGAAGTCACCTATTCTGTTAAACCATCTTTCCAGGGGTTGCTGTGTCGTAAATCAGCATAATTCAGTATTTGAGAATCACAGACCCGATGATCTTGAAGGTCCTTCCAAGTTCCAGCATTTAATTACATTTTTCTCTTAATATATCTATTTGATAGTAGATGCCCTGAGGAAATGGACATTTATGGGTCATGGGAGAAGATAAGCAGTTTGAGATATTGAAAAACTTTAGGGGATGGAATAGTCAGGCAAAACAGAGGTGCTACCATGGGGAACTTAGGAATAATTAAAACACAAAGGACTGAGGGACAAAGACCAAAGGAGGTAGAAGAGGAATTCAGAAATGAGCCAAGAATTCAGAAAATTTTGCCTGGAGCTAAGACATCACCCTCACATTCCTTTCTTGATCATATTAGGGGAGATCCAAAAAAAAATTAGAATTATTTTTGGAGGGCAGGTCCCTTTGTAGCACAGGCTTTCCCTGCTGGGTAAGTGTTCTAGGAACTCATCAACATCGGTGTACCAGCTAGCATTGGTGCGAGAGGCTGTGTTCAGCTTCAGTGAATTTTTCTGGTGATTCTTTCAATGTGTTTGCTCAATCCATGATGGGTGACTCACAAGTGTACCTGCCCACACTGTGCTGAGTGTTCAGCAGTTTTTGACCAAAAATGTCATGACCTCCATGCTTCACTCGCTCTATTCACCTGGTCTCTCCCTGGGCGACTTTTCTGTTTGTTTGTTTCCCTGGATGACAAAAGTCCTCAAAGCAAAACATTTTGCCAATATGGAAGGGGTGAAACAAAAAATGGCAGAAGCACTAAAAGGCATCAAAACTGACAAGTTCAAAAACTGATTTGAGCAGTGGAAAAAGCATCTTGATAGGCATGTTGCATCAAACGGAGAGTTCTTTGAAGGTGACAAGTTCAAACATGTAAGAATAAATACAGAATCTTTAATAAATAAGTTCCAATTTGGGGGGAGCCCCTCATATTCTTCTCAACCCTGGTTGAAAACTAGAAGTTCCTGGGGTACCTAAACCCTCTTCTGAACAATTAAATCAGAACCTCAGAACAGGGACTGAGCTTCAGTATATTTTGGGAGCACTCAGGAGACTCTAATGTGCAGCACCTCTGAGCAGCACTGTGGGGTAAATGGTGCACTTGATCATCTAAGTAGGTTGGTTTCCCTCCAGGCCAACCTACTGCTAGCCTCTCCTCCTCTAGCCTAACTTTCACACAGTCACCGGGCTGATGTTTCTAAAGCATAGGTCTAAAATCATGCCTGGCTTTCTAAAGTACTGACCCATATATAAGACTTCTAATCAACCATCCCTAACCAGCCTTTGATCTCCTATGATCTCTCTGGTGCATAATCTTACACCACTCTCCTCTTTAAACATTCATTGTTTTCTTTTCATTGTTTTTAGTGACCTATATTGTTCTCAGTTCCCCAGACCTGGCATGTGCTTTTCCTTGTCTTCATACCAGCATTCACCTTGACCCCTCCACCTGGCCAGTCCCTCCCTCTTGCTTCTAATCTTAGACTCTTGAAATCCTTTCATGTTTCAAGATTCGTGCCAAATGTCACATACTTCCTTCATGAAGTTCCCTTGGGTCATTCCAGTTGGATTTAATGTCCTTTCCTGGCACTTTTTGTACCTCTACAATTGCACACAATTATACTTTGCTTTGTTTTTTGTTTACAAGACTGCTTCATCCATTAAATAATACAATCACCTGAGGGTGAGGATGGAGACTAGAATGATGGAAAGGGCTAGGGCGTTGGAAGATGGTTGTGGGAAATTTTTAAATGTGTCTGAAAATTCTCTGATACTCCTTCTTTCAGGGGGTAGATCTGAATTCTCCTCCTCTTGAGTGTTGGCTGGATTTAGTGACTCATTTCTAACAAATAGAACAAGGCAGAAGTAACAGTGTGACTTTGAGACTAGGTCATAGAAAGAATGGGGACTTCCTCTTTGCTTGCCCTCTTGATGAGTGGATCTAAGTGATTCCAGCTGCCATGTCATGAGTAAATTCAGGCTGCTATGAGGCGGTCCTATGGTCTCTGGCCAACAGCCAGAGAGGGCTGCCGATAACCGTGAGTAAGCCATCCTGCAGTGAATTCTTCCACCTCAGTAAAGCCTTCACTCCTGTAAGGTTGGATGCCTGTGGACCAGACACCAGGCCAGTTTGTGGGAGAAGAGCATATAAGCATTGGTCTCCTAAGTTCCATTAAATGAGGTCATTCTCAAAAATGACATTCTAAGCAAGGTGTATAACTGATGCTCCCAACTATTTCTGATTTTTTTTAAGACAGATTTTTGCTGAACATATATAAATATATTTCCATGAAAAGTGAAGAGACTTAATACAAGTTTCTGATTTCAAGGAGATCAGTGAGAATCAGATATCAATTTTATATGTTACATTTCAGGACCCGCTGTAGTTGCTCACACCCATAATCTCAGCACTTTGAGAGGCCAAGAAGAGAGGATTCCCTGAGCTCAGGAGTTCAAGACCAGCCTGAGCAACATGGCGAGACCTCATCTCTACAATTAATAAAAAAACTAGCTAGGCATGGTAGTCCCCACTACTTAGGTGGCCAAGGCAAAAGGATTGCCTGAGCCCAGCAGGTTGAGGCTGCAGTGGCCAAGATCATGTCACTGCACTTCAACCTAGGTGACGGAGTGATACTCTGACTCAAAAAAAAAAAAAAAAAAGAAGTTACATTTCAAATATAAAATCACAGTCTACTAATTTTTGTGGATTGTTTGCTTGTCTTTAAATCTGGAAAACAGGACAATTAAACAGCAACAATATAAGACAATATAAACTGATAACCACAATAAAATTCCTCCCATCAGTTAATTTGGTCCAATGTGATTAATTTCTGCTCCACTGGATCTTGAGTTAATGATATCATAAGCCCTCATGCTTTTTTCAGCTAAAAAGAGTTCTAGAAATCCTGACTCAATCCACTGGAATAACTTGAAGTTTGTCTAAATGATGCATCAGAACGGTGTACCCAACGGTGATTCTTTGAAGTGCCAATAGTTTGAAATAACAGTACTCTTCTGTGGGGCTTTGAGATAGTTCTTTTTTGTTAAAGACACAAATTCAGGACTGTAACTGAAAGCAGAAACTTCAGGCAAGCATCAGAGCAAATACAAACTTAAATGACAGAGAAAATGTCTGTGGTTAATTTATTACTAATAATTTTCAAATGTGAATGTATGATGAGAGTTTATAATAAGAATGATTTAACTAACAAGGAAATTTGGTGCTTCTGTGGCATGTGTAACAAGATGATAAAGCCATTCCAAGACAAACTCTTAGACAATATGTCTCTAAGAATAATAATTAAGACTGTTTTCAGAAAAGTCAGTGGATGTTATATCTGATTTATAAAAATAGATAAACATAATTTTATAGAGGAAAAATCTTGAAATATTACATGATAATCCTGAGACATAATATAATAATGTACCAGGATTATAGCAAGCATATACTAAGAAAGTACCAAGAATATAAAGAGATTCAATACAGTTGGCATATGTCCTAGACATTTGTAGTTTTCTATAACTCCTTAGGTATATAAGGCACTCCTCTGGTGTACATCTCCAACTGAAACTCAGTGGCATAGAATAGACTAGATTCAAATTAAAGAATTAAAGAAAATAGACTGTGACAAAATTAACATTTTAAGTAATTACTACAATGGTGATTAACGATATACTGTTGTTGTCTAATATCATCAGATGAAGCACCATCAAGATTCTGAGAAATATAGAAAAACTCAGCAGAGTTTAAAGGTCAGTGTTTCCTCTAAAGTGAAAACAAGTGTAATGCGAGGGCTCCAACAAATATCAGGGACCTCTCATGAATCATATAATTTCTGAAATCTCTACTAACAATAAATATTTTACCTATCCAAATTTAACTGAGTATCTTTGCTGATTTGATAACTTTTCCCATGAAACTTTACAATAGTAACCTATCAAAAACTCTATCTCTAGCACCTCTCTTCTTGTTAAGCAAAAGAACAAATCTTTGTGATTTTCTAGGGACTCTCTGGGAAATTTCAAAATAGATTTTGCTGTGAAAGATATTCTGAAACATTGTTTTCCACCCATTTCACCCCATATTTCTATATTTGGATCTGATTTTGAGAAGGTAAAAATCAGAAAGTTTTCAGAGAAGATTTGAACATTTGATCAAGATGGGACTATGGATGCCTGAAAACAATATTTAGTTATCAAAATAATTCGTTTAGTATAATATTTATTTTAATCAAATAGCAATATTTAGTTTAATCAAAATAGCAACTATAAAACAAAAATAACATGTTTGTAAAGAACATATAGGTTCTTTTATAAGAAGGTTCTGTGATACTTTTTCTTGAATAATCAAGGATATAACAAAACATTTTTGCTGTCTAGGTAGATTACACAGAAAGTGAAGAATAACTCTCTATGTTGTTGGCAAATACGAGGGGGGACCCAAAAAGCCCTGGAATTGTCTTTTGGAGGGTGGACCCCTTGTAGTACAGACTTCTTTGCTAGGTAAATATTTTTAAAACCCATTGGTTTTTATTTGGAAGTGTTAAGAAGGTTGTGTCATGATTTACAGAAGAAATGTTCTGAGTTGTGGCAAACAGGTAACTGGTTCTTCACCACAACAATGCACCTGGCCACGCTGCACTGAGTGTTCAGCAGTTTTTTTAAAATCCAAAATGGCTTTATCCCCACACCCCACTATCCCTATCTCACCCCAATCTCATCCCAAGTGACTTTTTTTTGTTTCCCTGGGTGAAAAAAGTCCTCAAAGGAAAACATTTTGCCAATATAGAAGAGGTGAAACAAAAAACAGCAGAAGCACTAAAAAACATTAAAATTAAAGATTTTAAAAATTGTTTTGAGCCATGGAAAAAGTGTCTCAATAGGCATATTGCAATAAGTAGAGAGTACTTTGAAGGTGACTGATGTTTAAACATGTAAGGAAAAATATACATTTTAAATAAATAAATTCCCTTGTAATTAATCAGTAAATCAAAGAAGCAATCTCATTAAAGTAGACCAGACTTAACTAAAATTTTAACACAATTCATAGCTTCTTTAAGAATCAGATATTGTAACTCAGTGATCTATCACAGAAACAAAGAACTGAGTGCCACATGTTCTCACTCATAAGTAGACCCTGAACGTTTATCATAATACTACATGAAAGGTATTGGCAGTAGCTGGTCAATGCCAGGGAGATTGGGGGCAGAACCATAACATAACACTGATAAAGGTGTCTAATCCCAAATCAGGTGAAGTGAGGACCAATGGGAGGCCCAAACTTCACCTGTACAATGACACTTCTGTACCTAACCCTGAATTGTACCCCATATCTTAAAAAAAAAAAAAAGAATCAGATATGATAAAACAAGGCAAGTAAGATTCACTTACAAAGTTTTGTCCTTTACTGTGATTCTTCATATTCTGGAACCATCTGATACTTTGGGAAAGATCTTAGGGTTCCATGAGGTCAAAACTAATTTCATAATAATTATACTAGGAGGTTATTTCTATTGACATGCAATATGTTTCTCATTACCGTCTTTAAATAAATAGAAGTATTTAAGAAATTTTCCTGTTTCAATTACTACTACAATAAGTATTGTTAGTTATCAACTGTACAAACAGAGCTTTGGGCTTTTGTTTCAACATAATTTTAATAGTGTAAGGGGTCCTGAGACCAAACATTTGAAAGCTACTGCTCTAATCAACAACCATAACAGGAGTCTGCATCCTTAACAGGTAAAACACTTGGTCCAGGAAATTGGGAGTTGCTTACTTACCATCACTCCTACCAATCCACTTGTGGAATGTATGCTTCCCATCCCTGTAACTCTGAACTTTATGGGTTAGAGGCTGTGGTTTTCAGAGAAAAAAAAAATGCCTCTACCAGGAGACCCAGCAAGGTTCCCATTAAATTTTTAGCTATGGCTGTCAGTGGGCCACTTTTGACTTTTTGCACCATCAGTAAACAAGGAAAGGAGTCACCTTCCTGGCTTGATTCTAAGGGGGAAGCAGGGCTGCCATTACCCAATGCGGGCAGAAAAGAGAAGGTTTAACATACAATTTTTATGATAAATGGAAGTACAGCAGTCATGGTTATGAAGCATGGGCCCCTCTGTGATAAAAGTTTGTTCACCTCATCAGGTAAGCCACCTAGACCAAGAAAGTTGTCCCCTGTGAATGAGGGGATCTGAAATGGAATTGGAGGAGAGAGCCAATGAATATCAGTTACAACCTCTCTCTGAGCTGCAGTAGTGGGTCTGGAGTTTCATTTCCCTTCTCTTATAAGTTTCTCCAAGAGAAAGGACCAACCAGAATTCTGGAGAAGCTGTTCCCAGAATTTAATCTACAAAGCAAATAAATCCAAGTGGCACAAAGTATGGGTTGTAATGGATGTCGGGGTGCTCCCCATTGCGATCTTCACATTGGTGATGGCTTCTCTAATAAATGAGGACTCCAGCTGAGCTCTTCTCCAAGAATTCCATCAACTGAAGAGAGTCGCCCAGTCCAGGGTCATGACTCCTCCCTGGTAGCAACCTAATGAGAAGGGCTATGAAAGCCCTTTGCCTCAGGCAGGACAAGTATGAAGGGTCATCACAGATTCAGAGATCACCTATGCTAGCATGAAGGCTTTGTTGTGACTATAGTTTTAACTCTCCCTCTGCCCAAGGCTATCTATGTCTTTTTTTTTTTTTTTTTTTTGAGTCAGAGTCTTACTCTGTCATTGCCCAGGCTGGAGTGCCCTGGCACACTCACAGCCACGACAGCCTTGACCTGCTGGGCTCAGGTGATCCTTCCACCTCGGCCTTCCAAGTAGCTGAACTATAGGCATACGTCACCATGCCCGGCTAATTTTTTGATTTATTGTAAAGTTGTGGGGCTCACTAAGTTGTCTTGACCTCCCAAAGTGCTGGGATTATAGGCGTGAGCCACTGTGCCCAGCTGGCTATCTATATCTCAACTCCCTCACAGACGTTGAACCTGAGAACCCCTGTAAACTTCCTCCAACAAGTCTTTATCTCAGATTTACTTCCAAGGACCTGATTTAAGGCAAGAGCTATTCACTGTCCTGTTCCATTTCAGTTCTACACATTTTGCAAAATGTTAAATTTGACTTAAACTGTACATAGATAATGCATACTAAAATTAGGCTCCAGGAAAGCATGACTCAAAATAAAAAACTTTTCTGTGTTCAGGTAAATTTGAGAAATGTTTTATTAACTAAAATGAAAGAAAATTTATTTACAATAAAACTTCTCTGAGACTTAAATGTGCTGATTAGAGTGAATCTCCAAGAGATGGCCCCTGTTGTAACAAATTTTTCCCAAAGCTTTTTGACCATGGGTTTATATTTTTTCATTTATTTACTTACTTATTTTTACTGTGTACCTGTTGACATCTCCTGGAAGCAGTTCCTTCCTAGGCACAGTTTGGGAAATACTAATCCACATTTGTAGACACTTAATTATCAATTCGTTTGGCATCTTTAAAAGTTAAAATGATTTTGAGGGGCTAAAGATATTCCAGGAAGTTAGAGCTGATGCCTACATTTGCTCTCAATGAATTGCTCAGTCACAGATACTGAAAATCACTTCTGAATTCTGTATTCAAAACTCTGAAATCAAAACTGAACTCTGAAGCCTCAAAGTTGGAGTCATTATTTCGAAAATTTAGCCCCACCAGGACTTTAGCTGTAAGAATTTATAAAGAAGTCCCCTGAGAATAATAGTACTGAACCAGTTGTGGGCATTCACTCATGAATTCATGAAGCCTCCATGCATTCCTGGCCCACAGGTGTCTTTACTGAAAGGCACTCAAACCAGCTTCTTCCTGCATCAGTTGCTGCGGCACTTGCCAAGTGAGTCAAGGGGCACAGTCTTGATGACCTCACACTAGATGATGGGCCCGTGAATATCGACTAAATATAAGGAAGGATAAACACCATGGGGAGGGCTGGCAAGAACCACTGCTTAATAGAGGCACTCCATTTGGATGACCACCTGACTCAGTCAAATGCTCTATTTTATGAAGTATAAATGCCAGAGCAGATCTCTCAAGCTAAGGTTGTAACCCAAACAACCCTGAGCTTTTGTTCTTAGGATCTTGTTCTACTTCCCTATTAGATTTGTTATACTTCTCTGTCTTGGCAGCATGTAGAACCAGAGGAGCTAGGCAGCAAGGGAGATGACATTCCTTGTTACTCCAGCAATCTTGTGTATCTCTGTATTAATTCCCCATAACAAAGATTTTTACCATAACATAAAAACCTGACTGATACAGCAATTAGTATTAAGAGCGGAGTTGTCTGACACCCTCAATGGAAGTAAGACCTAGATTAACATGCCACTGGGTGGAGGAAGGTGAGAATATCCAAATCTTGGAATGGAAGGCTAGTAGATCCATGGTTTATAGTAGTGAAGCAGTTAAATATTTTGGTCTTAGGATCCAGGTGAGGTGCCCACCAAGGATGAAGCTCTGAGGCCATGACAAAGGCCGTTTCATGGAGTATGGAGAAGTGTCCAGGTAAGGATAAGTAGGCTGCTTCTGATGGCTCAGAGTAACTTTAGTTGGGACAGGAATTGACTCTGGTCCTAGATTGTACTGCTCCAGGTAGATAAGGGAACTGAAATTCCTTCAGGAGGTACTATTTCTTGGTGATTTGTCTTCTTATAGTCAGCTGCAGAATGAGATCAGAAACTGATTATATTCAGAACTTAGTGAAAGCTAAATTCCTAGATAAAGCGAGTGTCTATAGTCAAAGTCACAGACTTAATTGGCCATAAACAAGACTTGTGAAAACTAGAGAGATATCTGGAAAATCTTGAATGAGCCTATGATTAGAAGATCTCCAACATATCTGGAGTTACTTCAGATAACGCCTCATCATCCCTCCCATTTCCATTGTTTGTAACAGCCTACCCCAATATAAGGTGTCATGTGTGTCTGTGAAGCAAGTGTAGATTAATCTAGGGTACTGTGTAGACTCCAGACCAGGGAAAAGAAAAATCATACTCAGTATCCATTGCAGGATTGTTGAGAGAAGTAGCTGACTATATTCTGGGGCAGGAGAGAGGGATATATGAACCTTGGCATTCAGATCATGTGACTGAGGTAGAGTGACAGCATTGTGAGATTGACTGATTTTAAATCTCTCATGCTGACAGTTGATGTTGACTTAATGCTTATTTGTCAGGTTGATGACAAGGACTCAGCTCTGCCTGGTACTGCACAGCATGGAGAAGCCAGGCTGTTCTGGCTTAATGTAGAGTAAAAAATTCTCAAATTCAAGTCCTTTGTTGTCTAAGGATATGGTATAGACACTTCTTAAAAATTCTTGAGGCTCCACAATGGGTTTTTGTTTATGTGGATTGTATCCATTGACATCTCTATATTAGAAATTAAAATGAAGAAAAAATAAAATATTTACTTATTAAATCATTTAAAGCAATAATAAAATCCATGATATGTTCATATAAATAATACTTTATTTTTAAAAGTCTACAATTTTCCAAAATTAAAAAAAATCTTGGTGAGAATGGCACTGTTATATATATTTATGCCTCTCTTTAATGTGGCTTGAATCAAAGACAGCTGGATTCTCACATCTGCTTCTGCATTCAATCTGCAAAATATGCTGAAATTTAGGTGAAATATAGGAGGAAACTCTGACCTCACTTAGATATACAAATGAGAGTATTTTAAAAACCTTTCTGAAAATTGTGGATATCCTTTGATGTTACATCAATATTCAAGTGGTAGTTTCTTAAAAGTTCATTACAATATGGAATCTGAAATCATGCCAATAAATTTTTCATACTCCGTGATAGAGTTTGGATGTTGTCCACTCCCAAATTCATGTTGAAATGTGACTCTCACTGTTGGACATAGGGCCTTACTAGTTGATGGTGTTTGGGTCATGAGGGAGAATCCTTCATGAATTTGGTGCCAGTCGCATGGTAATGAGTGAGATCTCACTCTTAGTTCACAGGAGAGCTGGTTGTTTAAAAGAGCCTGGTACCTCCCTTCTCTCTCTTGCTCCTGCCCTAGCCATGTGATATGCCTGCTCCATCTCCACCTTCTGCCATTATTGTAAGCTTCCCAAGGCCTTACTGGAAGCCCAACAGAGGCCAGCACCATGCAAAGCCATGAGCCAAAATAAACCTGTATTCTTTATATATTACCCAACCTCAGGTATTCCTTTACAGTAATACAAAACAGACTAATACACTTGTTATGTTAAAATCCATTTGTCTATCTTGCACTTTTAATAGATCTTTTACTGTACATGAGTTTGTAACAACATGCATTGGTCAACAAGAAAATATTGGTTTACAGGGTTAAGCAGATCTTCCAAATAGTGACATATTTCCTTATAAAATATCAAAAAGGTAAATTCATTAGTATCACTACTATCTCCTCAGCAAAGTTTTTAAATATTTGGAAGCTACTACACTCATGGAAACAAGTTTTCTAGTTTTCACTTGAAAGTTTGAATTTGATCATTCACTAAAAATATTGCCAGTTGTTTTCCTTGAAATATCAGGCTCACTTAGCTTTCTCTCTCAGAGAGAAAAATGTGTGCCAAACACGAAAGTCTGAGCAACCACAGTGTGTCTGTAAGTTGTTCTTTCAAGTAAATTTGGTGTTCTAAGAAAAAAATAGCTGTTTCAGCTTGTAACTCAATCCCATAAGTGATTTTCCTCAAAACAATATCTTGCATATGCAGAAGTGCCTTATATGGAGTTTCCATTTTGTCACTCAGAATGTTATAAAGGTGTGTATTTTTACTGCTTCATCATGGACATTAAGTGAAATTAGCTTTTTTTTCTTTATAGAGAATAATGATGAAGAATATAATGCCTTCTGGAATAGTTTGGTGCCATGTTCAGACTCTAGCAGTTTCATCCACTGCTATGGTCTGAAGGTTGGTGGCCTCCCAAAATTCATATGAAACCTAATACCCAGTGCAACAGTATTAATAGGTAGGGCCTTTTGGGAAAAGATTAAGCTGGAAGGGCTCGTTCTCATAAGTGGGATTCGTGCCCTTATATAAGAGGTTGAAGGGAGCTGCTTTACTTCTTCCACCGTGCGAGACACAGCTGGAAAATGCTGTCCTCGAGGAATGGGGGCTCAGCAGACATCAAATTTACCAGAGCCATAATCTTGTGTTCCCAACCTCCAGAACTGTGAGCCATAAATTGTTGTTGTTTAGAAATTACCCAGTCTAAGGTATTTTGTTATAGCAAACTGAATGAACTAAAACACCCACCACTGAATAAAGCTAAGTTAAACAGTCAAAAATCAACAATGTGGTTCACCATACTAACAAATTAGCCACAAAAGCACATACGGTCATCTCAATAGATGCAGAAAAGCAAACTGACAAAATTCAACACATATCCTTAATTTAAAAAAA
Organism: Carlito syrichta; assembly: GCF_000164805.1. Lineage (NCBI taxonomy): Eukaryota > Metazoa > Chordata > Mammalia > Primates > Tarsiidae > Carlito > Carlito syrichta. Next base: position 131,025 of record NW_007007812.1, read on the forward strand.
AATAGAAAACTAGGGAGAGAAGGGTACTTCCTCCACCTGATAAAGAATATGTACACAAAATGTACAGCTAACATATTGAATTCTTCCCCTGAACATCAGGAACAAAACAAGGATGCTTGCTTTCCCCATTCCTATTCAACATTACACTTGAGATTCTAGCCAGGACGATGAGGCAAGAAAGGGAAAAAAAGGTATCCAGGTTGGAAAAGAAGTAGTAAAATTTTCAGGTGACAGAATCATTCACGCAGTGATGATGGAGTCTCCAAAAAAAGATGATATAACTATTAAGTGAGTTTTGCAATGTTGCAGGATACAAAGTTAATATACAGAAATCAATTCTATTTTTATATTATAGCAATGACAATCAGAAATTTTAAACACGCTATGTACAAACATCAACATATATGAAACACTTAGGAGTAAATCTCAAAAAGGATGTTCAGGACCTATACACAGAAAACCACAATGCATTATAGGGAGACATTAAAGAAGCCCCACATGATGAGAGCACTTCCATGGGGAGGAAGAGGAGACTGGCTCTACTGGTAGCATGGGTCCTGGCCTTCATGCGGCTTGCTTAAATAGCCAAATCTAAACTAAAATCAGTCTGTCTCAAACCAGGAGAAGTATGTAGACAAAGGCTTGGGCAGTGAGCACAGGCAGACATGTTCCTCCCTTTTGTACTGCTGATTATGGGGAAGCTTAGGAACTGATTGTATGGGTTGATATATGGTGGAAAGAACATGGGCTTTGGAGTCAATCACAGTTAAGTTAAATCCAAACTGCTGTCACTTCAACTACTTGACTCTAGAATAAGTTGCTAACCTCTGAGTCTCAATCTCTTTATCAATAAAGGGGTGACTACAGAAATGTTGGCAAACACTCATAATCTCATCCTGACATCAAGGGAAACTACATTTCCCAGTCTCTAATAGTTACGTTGGGGCCATAGGATTAGTTCAGATCAATATAATTAGGTTATGTGATGAATACCAATTTCAGGCTTGACCATAAAGCTCCAATTTGATCAACCATGTTCTTTCTCTTCCTAATCCCATGGATAGAAGTGAAGACTTCTCAGAAGGTAGAGCCATGTGATAGAAGGTGCCTGGATCCCTGTTACTACCTGGAGCACAGTAGCTCAGGAGCGTTCCTTGACTCACAGTGGACTATGCCATGGACAATAATTAAACCTTAATTATGTGAAGACACTGAGACTTTGGGTTTGTTACAGCGGTTAGCATGACTTACCTTGCAGGGCTGGCTTTAGGATTCTTTATGGTGTCTCCATCTTGTGGGTCCATTTTTTCTTTGAATAGGGTCTAGCACATAATGAGTGCTTATATGTTAGTGATTACAGTTTCATGCGTGCTATCTCCTTCTCCCCAGCTTGTTGCCTTCGCTTTATGATACTGTCAAGCACCAGCACCACAGGTACTTTGACTGCTTAAGCCCATTTGACATCACTTAGTGACAGAAAGTTCAAAATTAGGGAGTAAAGGAGATGAGAGCTAAGATAGAGATGATTTTTACATGCTCTCAAATGAACAGATAAATGAACAACAATTAAAGTTGGGAACTTCCTGCAGTCACTTAGAAATTTCTCCTGATAGCCTGTAACCTCTTTCTCCCCACGACAATATCTTTGGCTGATGGGCATGTTGGCTCATGCCTATAGCCCCAGCTACTTGGGAGGCAGAGGTGGAAAATTCACTTGAGGCCAGGAGTTCAAGACCAGCCTGGGCAACACAGCAAGATCCCCATCTCAAATAATAATAAAAATCATAAGTTATCTGGCTACTTTAACTCTAAATAAAATAGGCATCTTACCTTCCTCAAGCTATTTATTTTAAGCTAATTGACTGCTGTTGACTTTTTCTTTGAACTTCCTATTTTACTCTGCAGCATGTTTTCACTTTAACCAAAGATCAAATCATCAGAGGAATAGACACATTACAGAAGTAGAGTCTCGATGATGAATAGGTAGTGCTGGGAGCAGAGATAAGGAGATGAGTAGAAACTGACTACTCAGTCCCCAGTATATCTCTAGAAACTGCCATCTCTAGATTTATTGGCAGCGTATCCAAACCCATCGTGTCAATAAACAGGATGAGAATTCTGTCTTCGGATGGCTGGCACATGAAAATTATACTCTTGTGTTTGAAAGTGAGTGTTGAAAGTGATATATGAGGGGAGCACAGAAGCCCTTTTCTCTCTCCATGGAGGGATCTGCCAAGTTCTCTCCTAAGTGAGAAGTTGGACTAAGCCAAACCTCCTTAGACACAGTCTAAGCCAAACCTCCTTAGACACAGCCTTATTTCAGGGCCAGAAATAAGGCTGCACGAGTGGAGGACATATGGTGGCCAGGGGCTTACTCTCAGGATCCAGTCCTTTTGCCTTCATGGGGAAAGGGAGAGATTAACCTAAAACATAGTAAAACCTTGAACACAAGGACTCATGCACTTCGTCTATCAAACCCCTCATCTTAGGTAACTAAAATTGTATTAGAACTACATTCAGTAAACATTTACTGAGGAACTCCACATGTTCTTGCTGAGCTAAGCTAGGATACAAAAGTGATCTCTCCCCCTGAGAAATCAGAAATTGCTAACTCAGACACTTACAAGAACCAGACAGGTAACATGAATAAATGAAGAAAGAAGAAAATCTGGTGTAAGAAAAATGAGAACGGCAACTGCCATTCAGCCCAAGATACAGAAGGGAGTGATGGGGCTGGGGCACCTGGAGACACCATGTCTCTTTCCAAAGGTGAGGCCACCATGCAGACCTAGCATGAAGGCTCAGATTTTATGATCTGCAAAGAAAATCCAGAAATATATGTTTTTACTCAAAATGTCCCTACTTTTAAAGATTTGTAAATGAATTTTTTAAAAATTCTGTGCCCTTCTAACTCTATAAACCAAACGAAACAGCTCTGTGGGCTAGATTCAGTCCTTGGACCTCCAGAATATGCCTGGACCCTAGCTTTGTAGTTCTTACTATGTCAAAGATTTCAGAGGGCAAATGGGTTTTGGACACATCCAAAAAATTTAGTTTATCTCCAAACAACTCTTGTCAAATCACAGAGTCAGAAGGAAAGTTAGAGTTGATCAAGTTTAACTTTCTCATTTTACAGGAGAGGAAGCAGAAGTCCTGATGCAGAAAAAAGGTAACCATGGCCCCGCTCAGGGTGAGATTTTACCAGCCTGGTAAGAGTCACCACATATATTTGGAAAACACATAAGACAAGAGGGCATTTAAGTGGTCATCTTCCTTTTTGCTACATGCTAGTGAGGCCATGATGGAACATAGTGTCTATGCCTGAGCTGTTTCTAGGGGGGGGGCCCTGGCCTTGGAAACCTTGCTCATCCCTGAGCCCACTAGGAGTGTTTTCCAGCCCAGTGTGGAGGGATTTGGGTTAAATATGAGGGAGAACATACGGGTTGATGGCAAGACAAGACTGTGGAGAGGGTTAGGGAGGATTCGAATAGCTCCCTAAAGGGTTTCTGGGCAAGTTAGCATTCAGCAGTGATTCAAAGTGAGAAGCTAGGAAGGTCATCTTATCCATCCCTCTCCCTCCAAGGGGCCTTGACTTTGCTTGTTATTCTCTGGGAGTTTCTGAAGGTAAGAAAAAGCCACTTCTGTCACCAGACCACTGGTATGCCTTCATTTGGGTGTGTCTAAGAGAACGTACAATTTTCACCTTGGTAACATGGATTTTTTTAAAATTGCATTAGGAAATTATAAAGTAATAAAGTACACCTTATAGAATATTTGAAATATAAAGAGAAGCATACAGAAGGAAAAATTACTATAATATCATATTTGCATTTAATAAACATATACAATTGTATACATAATATGATAAGCTATAATATTTATATACATATATTTTATAATTTTTTAAATTAATGTTATATTCATACGTTTTGGTAAACTGTTTTTCACTTTATTCTGAACATTTTTACATGTTTTGATTAGTCTTCTATTACTTTTTTATGGTTTTGCAATATCTCATTATATGGACTGTCATAGTTTATTTGGTGGTTTCTTTGAGAGGATTAAAAAAACCTACTTAACAAGGAAGTTCCTTATACAGTTTAATGCCAGAGTCTTGAATATTTTTCCTGGGAAAAAAAAGAACTTTTGATTTCTTCCAAAGCCTGGTAATGGCGAGATAGTCCCTTAAATGGAGAAGGGAAAGATGGAAACAGATTTAGACCATCACAGTTTCCTGGGAAACCCACCAAGTAATTTTCAAAGTCAGCTGGTCAGATTATTGAGGCACTTAGCTTCAAACACTCACACTGAACCGAGAAAATGTCCTAAAGTTAGAGTGGCATCTCCTAGGATCCTGACTCGTATTACCCCACAAGGGCACCAGCTCATTTACGCTGACAGCAAAAAAGTGGGAATTCCTAACACAAAAACCTGAAGAGGATATTGCTGGCCCTGAACCCAGCAGAGCCTCTGGTTCTTCCTCTACATACAGCCACTCTCGATAGGACTCCTGTGTTGATAGACTTGATTTGCAAAGCCCCATCCTCTTATTTATTTGGTTATTTATTTTTGAGTTGGACTCTCACTCTGTTGCCCAGGCTGGAGCACAGTGGCACACTCATGGCTATGCCAGCATCGATCTGGGTGCCGGCGATTATTCCACCTCAGCCTTACAAGCAGCCGGAACTACGGGCGAATGCTACCACGCCCAGCTAATTTTTGATTTATTATAGAGACAAGGTCTCGCCAAGTTGCCCGGGCTGGTCTTGAACCCACAGGCTCAGGCAATCCACTCGCCTTGGCCTCCCGAAGTGCCGAGATTACAGGCTGAGCCACCAAGCCCAGTCGCCCCATCCTCTTTATACTGAAAGAACTAAGCACTAAGTGCTTCTTCTTCCTGTTCAGAGACTGCTGGTGTCCTCCTGGCTGCTGGTCCACAGAGTGAACAGAGCCTTCTCCAGAGGCAGCTGGGTCCTTCCCAGAAAAAGCCCACAGGAGACCCAGGACAAAATGCTTGTCCTTCAAGCGAGAAGCATAGGAAACACAGGACATGCTCTCGCCTAGATCAAGCCAGGGCAGAACTCATTGCCTTTGGTTTTCTTACAAAAGGCCACTTACCTTCCATTCTTTCCTTGTCCCTTTCCCTGGCTACAGAAGCTGTTTTTAAATCAACATAGCAACTGGAGGACACAGGTGGGGCCTCCTGTGATGCTGCAGTCACCAGAGACTGACCAGGAGAGTGCTGGGAGACTGTGGCTGCCCTGCCAGGACCAGCAGCCTGTTTCTCTATCCCCACCTGGCAGATAGATAGCCTCACAGATCATCAAGACCCAAGTTCCCTGCTCCACCTCTGCCTTTGTTCCTCAAGTGACCACTGTCAGCTTATTCTGAGAAAACTTCTCAGACCTGAGTTCCCAGGAAAAACCATGGAAGGTGCTCAGCAACATCCTGAAGACGAGCCCAGGCAACATAGCCAGACCCTATCTCTACAAAAAAATTTAAAAATTAGGCAAGTGTGGGAGAGCACGTCTGTAATCCTAGCTACTTGGGAGGTTGAGACACGAGGAACGCTTGAGTCCAGGAATTCAAGGCTGTAGTGAACTATGATCATGCCACTGTACTCCAGCCTGGGTGACAGAGTGAGACTCTGTCTCTAAAATAAAAAAATAAAATAATATTTAAAAAAATCCTGGTGCAGAGGTGTGCTGGGCACAGAGGTGGGCTGTGCTGGCTGTGGAGGTAACCCACCCTCAGTGCAGTAAATAAAGGCATATGTTACCTGTAGAGAATTTAAAATCAACAATGAAACTGACTTAAATCTTTTTGCTCTTTCCCACCATCCCGAGGGCAGCAATTCTTTTGTCAGTAATAAATACTCCTTGATGGTGCCTTCCCTTGTGTACCTGTTATTTCTGTGATTCCCCTTCTGCTGCAAAGCTAAGACATTCCTCAGCTCAAATTCTATCCAACCCTTTGTGCTGTTCTTTAACTATGCAAAACAGAGACTGCCTGGTGCATGGACAACCACAACCATGCACCTGAAAAGTGTCTGCTATCTGAGGAGCCCTTCCTTCCAAGCCCAGGAAAAGTGAATTACTGTGAGCTGGCCCCTCAAAAGACCCTGTCCTACCCCTCGTGAAGATGCCCAAAAGCCTGCCGTTAGAGAGTCGCTCAGGGTCCTGAATAGAACGGGACCTTCATAATTCTTCTGTGAAAGGAATTACCACTTCAGGCCAAAAGCACTCGTTCCCTCAGATGGGTTTAGATTGACCAGAAGTAGTCACAGTAAATGTTCATTTGCTTGAAAGTTTGGCCTGGTGCCTATCCCACCTTTTTTGGTTCTAACTGAGACCAAAGATGTAAATGCAACAAACATATGCTAAATGAATGAAATCATGTTGCATAACCAAATTTCATGTCATACACTGAAGGGATATTTAATAAATGCAGTGAGTTCTGAGGAGGTACACACATGTGCTGAACTGGAACCATTAGTGGCATTTACTCTGTAAAGGAATTATGTGATTTTTTTTTCCTGCATTTTACCCCATCTGGAACTGCTCCCTTAACTTCCCTTATACGGCCCTCACTTGAGCTGAATTCTCTCTTACTTTGGTAAGAGCACCATTCACACCGAAGTGCGTAAGACGCAGGAGTTCGGGACCTTGGCAGTCCGAAAATACACTTGTGGTTTGGATTAGTATTCTCTTTTTCTATTTTTAATCCTCTTGCATATTTACATAAGACTTTTCTCCTCTGGGGTTCCTACTGCTTCTCAGTTGTGATCTGTTTTTCCCAGCCTATCCTAGGGGCAGTGGTGGATGAATATTGTTATGCCACTGGGACCAAGGAGACTCTTTCTTTGTATAGTGAACCCAAGATCCTTTGGAACTAAGAGCCTCTTGCTCCCCATCCCCAGGCGACCTTGGCTAGTCTCTTCTTCCATCTCTGCCCATCTCCCTCGCCCTCTTGTTCTAGCTTACTTTTATTACTCTCCGGTTTAGTCGCCAGTGTCACTTAAACTCATGAGCTGAGAACAGATAGGAGAATCAAAATATTTCACAGTAAAGACAGTACAGACACTGATCAGTCGAAATGGACACTGCAGGCCTGCAGCAAGGTCCTTCAGGGCCAGGCATCCACCCTGTAGTTGCTAGAGTAGTCAGAGGTCTAGGGGGTCACAGGGAAGAGCTGGGGCAGATAGGGGAGATGCTGGTCCTCTAGGTGGTTCAGGTAGGCATTCTTGTCCAAAGAGTGTGAAAATATTTTAGTGGTTTTTAACAATGGGGGCATATTTGCCTGTGTGTGCTGGCTGTGTGTGTTGTTGCCCTGCTGAGGAATAAGGTTTGGGATTCTTACTGATCCCTTGAGTAAGAACAAATGTAATTGACTTCATTCATTCACTGGGTTTATGCAGGTTGTGAGAAAGTTAGGAGTTTTGTATAACTTTTTCCTCCAAAGAGATTCAGAGCAGCCACTCTATTCTCTCTCCAATTGACTCCATAGGTTATGCCACCGTCCTTGTGTCTTCTTAAGTTGAACGCAGGTTCGATGTGGTTAGAGCATGACCCCTCTCTTTTCTGGGAATAAAAAGGAGGAAAGAAATTATATAGAGCTGTGTGTTCAGGTTCAGCACTACAGAATGCCAGTCAAGTAGAGTCACAGAGGTGTGACCCACCTAAGACTGAGCTCTGCCTTCTCTTGCACAGCCATGACCTCCACTGACCAAGTACTTGCCTTTCCACCTCGTCGTTAAGCCCATCCGGGATAATCAGGGCTTTTAAAAAAGGATTTCAAGCCAGGCTCAGTGGCTCAGGCTGTAATCCCACGCCTTTGGGAGGCTGAAGTGAGTGGATTGCCTGAGCCCGTGGGTTCGAGACCCGCCTGGGCAGCAAGACCTCATCTCTACAATAAATCAAAAAATCAGCCAGGTGTGATAGCACATGCCTGTAATTCCAGCTACTTGGAAGGCTGAGGCGGAAGGATCGCCGGAGCCCAGCAGGTCAAGGCTGCGGTGGCCGGGAGCGGCCACTGCACTCCAGTCTGGGAGACAGAGTGAGACTCCAACTCAAAAAAAAAAAAAGGATTTCAAAAAGAACTTATTTTAACGCTTGGATTGCAACCACTCATTCTCTGAGTCTAATTATGCTAATTCAGTTACTGCATAAGAACTTAAATATGTTTTAGATTACCTTCATTGTATGTTTCAGGTGATTATACCACTAAACTTTGCTTCCAGTGTCTTCTATTGTTCACGCAGACATATCATCTCAATTTTACTTTTATTGTTGGTTGTCTGACATATTTTAAATTTGGAGGGAGGTTATACCGATTCACTTGGGTGCTTTTTGTAACTATCTAACTATGTAGGGGGTAAAAAACATGATTAGTACAGGAATGTCCAGCTGGTGAACAGAACGTTTATGATTTCCCTTCTCTGGATAGACAGCCAGAACCACTGCTGGAAAGGTAGGGCATCACCTTGGAAACTGAGTGTTCATTTTCTTAGGAGATATGCAACACGCTATTTCCTCCAAATATAAACTTTAGACTGCTCCAACAATATGAGATAGAAGTTACCACTTTTTATGATCTGTTGAATGTGAAAGGAAATTCATTTGGCTGTTGGTTTCTGGAGACTAAGATGGCAAACCACCCTTACATGATATCACCCTGAAAACACTTGTCTCCTGTAAGTCAATGGATGATTGAGCCCAAAAGTGTGTTAACTAATTCTCATACGAAATTGCTCAAATTATCACTCTTGATCTCTTCTTGCAGTAATGGGATTCACAGCTCCAGGATCTACTGTGCATGTATTTTTAATTTCTCCAGGTCTTCTTTGACTTACTGGCATTTTGCAAACATCAGTTCATCCTCTTCAGAAGGTTGATACTTTTATAGCTGATCATGTTCCCCGTCAAGATTTTTATTTCTAGATTGAGCCCAGTTTTTAAAACCTGGCATCATGTGGTAGCATTTCTACCCCAGCATCCCGCCCCACCCCAAAAAGAAAACATCCTTCAACTCAACTGTGACTTTCTTAACAATCATCAGCCAGAATTTGGTTCATGGGGTCCTAATCTCAAGGCCTCTGTGACTTTTATAATAAGAGGGTAGTGTTTCTGATTCATATTCCATTCAGAGGTAACTCACATCCCATTAGGGTAATTGATGCTGCCCAGACTGTTTTACTCCTTTTGGCTTCAAAAGTTCTCTAGAGTCTAGAGAGTACCATCTTTTGTGAAGTTGGTGACTCCCAAGTCATTATCTTTGTCTTAACTGTTCCTTTGGTTTCTATCATCTTAGAGATATAACCTGGCTTACCTAAAACACCCAGTTTTATAAGATTATACACACATTTGTTGCCATTAGATTGAAATTCACAAACTAGAGATTTTAGTATGTTTTATTCTTGTCTACATGACACATAAAAATTCAAATTAAGGCCAATGTCTTGATGGAATCTCTGTCCTTTCTAGCTTGTCATCCTGAAAAGCACTTTTTATTTTTATGCTTTTTACTTTCTGTCTTTTAGGCATGTCCCTGGACATAATGGGAGAAAACTAAGTTATCACTGATGTAAATGAAATACTGTAATAACGTTTTTCATAGATCCTGTTACAGGGTTTTGAAAATATTAATGTCTACTAATTCATTTACTCATGAATGCTCTTCACCTCTCAAAAATGTGATATGTAAGCCTGGCTTAATTTTGACTTACAAGAAATATCCTTTTATTCCTTTGTCACCCATAGATTATATTTGCCTAACAGTTCAATAATTATATCTTTCAGTCTGTCATCTATCTGTTCACTTGATGGGATTGTAACCTTCTATGTTTCAATGCTGTAGCATCAAACTTCCAAATGTTTGCATTTTTCTTCCTGAAAGGAACACGTGGAGTACCTGGTCTAAGTTTCTCACTTTATAGATATGGAAATTGAGGCCCTGAATGCTGAAGTGATTTGACTAAAGCCACCAAATGAGTTGTCGCCAAGATCAAGTTTCTCACTAACTCTCCAGCATTTCCACAGCACCAGTTAGATTTTCAGGTGCCTGTCATTTATAAGGAAGCATTCAAATATTCTGACTTGTATTTCTGCCATGTCTCACAACAGACAGTTGTTCAAAGGTCAGTTACTCGATCACCTCCATTTTTAGCCTATCATATAGCTTCTTCATAAAACTCTAGTAGACTCTTCATAAAACTCTAGTAGACTCTTAACATGATTCATGAGACGATTCAGATTTTATGCTTGGGTGGAAGATATGCAGCTTGTTTCTTTCTCCCTGCATCACATTGTAGTTATATAGCATTGATATCTATTTCTCCTATCCTAGATGGTAAATACCTTAAGGCAGTGGTCATTCATGATCAGTATCTTACATTATAGCAAGTACTTGAGAATTGCTTGAATGATGGAAAGATTTATCAGGGATACATTGGCAAATACATTGTAATTAATTATATGTGTACTTAACTGTCCAGTAAACCCATGTACATGTCATTCAAAGAGGTTTTGGCAATTGGACATCCAAATGTAAAAAGGAGAGATTAGATCCATACCTGGCATTATATACAAAAATCAACTCACAATGAATCAGATCTAAGTGTACAACTGAAAACAACAAAGCTTCTCAAAGAAAACATTGGAGAAAACCTTTATGGACTTAGGTTAGATGAAGATTTCTTGAAAATAACACCAAAGTATGGTTCATACAAGGAAAAAATGATAAATTAAACCATATAAAATTAAAACATCTGCTCTTCAAAAGATACTGTTAAGGAAACGAAAAGACAAGCAAATAATAGAAGAAAATATTTGCAGAACACATATTTGGTAGAGTTTTTAAATCTGGACTATATAAAGAACTATCTAAACAACAATAATAAAGCAAACAGCATTGTTTTTAAAATTGGCAGAGTTTAGTAGACTCTTTAGCAAAGAAGATATGTTGTTGGTAGGTAAGTACATGAAAACATGTCAATATTAGTTATGAAGGAAATGCAGATGAAATGCATTTTAATAACTATGAGCCTTGTGAATAACCAAGAGCCTTGTGTATTAGAATGACTAAAAACAACAACAAATGCTGGCAAAGATGTTGAGCAACTGTAACTCTCATACAATCCTGATGGGAATACAAAATGGTACAGCCACTTTTGAAAACCATTTGACCGGCCAGGCACGGTGGCTCACACCTATAAACGCAGCACTTTGGGAGGCTGAGGTGAGAGGATTGCCTGAGTTCACAGGTTTAAGACCAGCCTGGGCAACTTGGTGAGACATCTCTACAATAAATTAAAAAAAATTAGCCAGACATGGTGGCACATGCCTATAGTTCCAGTTACTTGGAAGGCGGAGGTGGAAGGATCACCTGAGCCCAGCAGGTTGAGGGTGTGGTGGCCATGAGCATGCTACTGCACTCCAGCCTGGGCGACAGAGTAAGACTTCAACTCAAAAAAAAAAAAAGAAAAGCATTTGACCATATTTTATAAAGTTCAACATACCCTTACCACTTGATCCAGTAATTCCATTAATAGGTATCCCACAAAAAAGAGAAAACTTAAGTTTATGCAATAACCTACAAAAGAATGCTTATAACAGCCCAATTCATAATTGCCCAAAACTAGAAACAATGTTTTTCAAATGTTCTTCAAGTAGTGAATGGATAAGCAAACTGTAGTATATCCACACAATGCAATATTAATCCACAATTTTAAGAAGCATTGATACGCACAACAAAGTGAATGAATCTCAAGTGAATTATGGTATAAGTGAAAGTATACAGATTCAAAAGGCTATATACTGTATAATATATAATATTAAGGAAAAGGAAAAATGTAACAGAGAAAACTGACTGGTAGTTGACAAGGGATGGCAGTGGAAGGAGGAGTTGAATACAAAGAGACACAAAGGTATTTTGGGGGTGATGAAAGTACTAAGTATCTTGATCATGGTGTCCATTACACTACTGTATGCATTTGTCAAAATTCATAGAACTGTACACTAAAAGGTAATTTTTACTTCATAAAAATTGTATTCAATAAAGTTGATTTTTAAAATAGTCTTTGGTTTTTTCTTTGTGTCCAGGTTCCTAAATTTTGAGAAACTCGTTCAGGTGGTATGAAAATAGGAACACCAGGGCTAGGCACGGTGGCTCATGCCTATAATCCCAGCAACTTTGGGAGGCCGAAATGAAAGAATTGCTTGAGCCAGGGATGCAAGACCAGCTTAGGCAATATAGCGAGACTTTGTCTCTACAAAAAATAAAAAATGAAAAAATCAGCCAGGTGTGGTGCATGTTTCTATAGTCCCAGCTACTTGGGAAGCTGAGGTGGGAGGACTGCTTGAGCCCAGGAGTTTTAGGCTGTGGTGAGACGTGACTGTGCCACTGCACTCCAGCCTGCGTAACAGAGTGAGACCCTGACTCAAAATAAAATAAATCAGGAACATCAGAACTAGTGGATGCCCTTTCACACCTCAACTGACCACCTATCTTCAGACCTAGCAAGGCTTTTGGCTATTCAACTAGATATTAAATAATTAATACCCAGAAAATTTTTATCATTTGGATAAGGCTAGAGAACCTAACCTTTACCAATAAACATGTATACTTTGGGGGTACAAACCCTAAAACAATTTCACACCAAACAGCATCCTTAGCTTATAAAGATAAATCTGTTAAAGCCACTAATACTAGTTGTTAACAAAAAGTATAGCAAAGATAGAGATATCCCATATTAGCCTAGGAAGCTTTTTGAATATAGTATGAATTTATGTTAATATAGGGGTAGGAAAATAATATATGCAACATTAAAAAAATGTTAATAATGTTTATGCAAAAAAGAAACATATAAAACCAAAAGGCAAGATCACAGTTTTTGTTTTGCTTCCCCTCCTTTTTTTTTTCTTTAACAAGATGGGGTCTTGGTATATTGCCCAGGCTGGCCTCAAACTACTACCCTCAAGCAATCCTCCTGCCTCAGCCTCCCAAGTAGCTAGGACTATAGGCATGTACCACCATACCTGGATGTGTTGCTGAATTATATTACTTTTAATTTCTAAAAGCATAAATGTTCTTACATATTTCCAAAAACAATACATGCTTGTCATAGAAAATAATTTGAAAAAACTGCAAAGTACATGTGGACCCGCACATTGTACAAATAATTATTATATGTTACTACTTTAAGCAGTGTACACGTTCCACTCTTTTTAAAAATGCATTTATATAAATATTTTCCACATTCTTTTACAAACCTGGACACATCCTACTTCACAACAAGCTCTCTCCATTTAGTAATAATTCATTATCCCATATTCCTCGCAGTCTGCACTCACTGAAATGGACCCGGCTGTGAGAGACTAATGTTTACTGATGCTGCGTGATTTGATAAGCAGCCTGTACATTAAGCAGATTGTCTTTTTCCAGTGAAAGTTTTTTAGACTAATGCAGGAAAAATGTGTAATTAAGATAAATGCCCTTGGTGTTTTCCCAGAGTGTATCCAGCTTCCCAGAGGCTTGTTTATAAGCATGTGGGGGGAGGGGAAGAGGTTCTTTTCTCTAGGCAGCCCTGACTTAACCTGTGCTATTACTGCTTTGTTTCTTGTGGAAACTGAGGACCTGAAAGAGCTCGAGGCACTTGGGAACCACCTGGGGACACTCACTGTCATTATTTAGAGGGCTGTTTTTGGCTAGACCTCTAATTCACTTCTGGGGCCCTGAGGTGACAGGTTTGGCTCTGTTGACTGCACTCAAAAGGTGCTATTCAGGAAGTTGCTTCCCTGTAAGGTTAACCTCACCCACAGATCTCCTGGGTCCTAAGGACTAGCAAGCTCTGTCCCAGCTGCAAACTCAGTGACTCTGGAAACTACCCAGGATTCACACACCTGCTCTCCAGGATTCCTGACTTCTCCCACCTGAGAAGTGTGCCTAGACTTGGGCCCAGGAGAGTAACTGCTTGGGCATGGGTTGGTTTGTGCAGTTACGTGGTCTGAGCTCTGTTTTAATCTGGCAGCTGTGTGCAGGACACCTTGGAGCCAAGAAGGCCTGTGAGACAGGGGAACTTTTGTTCTGGTGAACAGTGGCCCGGGGAGGGAAAAGAAGGGCCATTGAGAAAGATATCCTTTCTGGTGGAAAAGAAGGACAAAGGTTTAGAGGTTACCTTTACTGTTTTTGTATTATTGAAAACTTAATACATATTCACTGAGGGAAATCTAGAAAATATATAAAAGCAAAAATGGGGGAAAATTCACACATAATTCCACTACTCATACATTGTTCATACCTATTGTTTATAGGTGTGAAATCTTCTGATATTCTTCCTAGGTATCCACAAGAAAATGGATCATGCTGTACATTTATATAATACTTCTGTTTACCTAGTTTACTTACCTAATTATACTTTTATTTACCTAATTATAGGTAAATTATTCTCTGTCATTAAGTGGACAAAATGGGTGAGCATTGCCTTCACCTCCTCAATGTCTCTCTTTTCTACTCTGTCTAGATCCTACCCAGGGCTACATACTCAGACAACTATCAGCTCATCTCTGATAAAGTGTTACCATTCCCAAAGCTGTTTGCCTTTTGCAAGAAGCTCTTAAGAACAGATAATCTTCACAATCCCCAAATTAGTCACTAGTGGCAGAATATCAGGGTGGGAGATGTTCTGGGTGACTCAAAGGTGTCTATTCTGGCAGCTCTCTAGATGAGAAGGAATCTGAAGATAATGAAAACATGTTAGGCCTTTGGTGAATGGTGTAGAAATGCCTAAATTTCTCCTAGCACCTGACAGGATGGCTAAGCGAATTCATCAATGCATTATGGGGAGAAAGCATTGAGGAAGGACTCACCCTCAGCTCAGGGTAACAATAACAATATGGGATTTGGAGTTCAAATTCTGGCTCTGTAAATTTCTCTGGCTGTGTTGCCCAGGGCAAGTTACTTAGCAACTCTATGTCCCAGTTTCCTCCCTATAAATAGAGATAGAAATACCTCCCTGACAGGGTTGTTACAAGAATTAAAATGGGACAATATATATAAAGTATTTAGTCTATGCCGAATACTTAATAAACGTAGCTACTAATTATAAAACACAAAAATAGCAATACATTACTTTTGAAAATATTTTGGCCAGTAGTGAAGTATATAGGTACAAACTACAACAAGAAAATTTGATAAATGAATATCTGGCCTTGCGTAGCAAAGTACGGTCTGACTGGTTATACTACATAGAATAATTTGCTTTGCAAAGGTGCAATCAGTTAGTCAACAAATATATATTGTGTGTCTAGTATGTGCCAGGCACAGTACTAGGTCATAGAGGTAAGTCAGTTAGTCTCTGGTTCTCAAACTCCTCATCTTTTAAAAGGGAAGACAATTAACTCAAAACTTCATACTTGCAGTCATAGAAATGGATATATAGATAAACATATACATATACATAGATCTAGACATAGACCTGGACAGTTTCCTCCTTGGTGATTGGTACTATGACAAGATAAAATAGGATGCTCTGGTGGAGGATAACTGACAGGCGTTGCTTTAGCTAGAATAGTCATCTCTGAAGAGACATTTGAGCTGAGACCCAAGTGATGAGGAAGAAGCCATAGGGAGGACAAACCACGCAAGAACTACTAGAGCAAAGATGCCACAGCTAGAACAAGCTTAGCATGGGCAAGGAAGAGAGAGCAGGGGGTATGACTAGAAACTTGTGAATGAGGCAGGGAATAAAAGAAGACACAACCAGAGAGGCAGGAAGGAGCCAGACCATTTAGAGGCATTGTGGATCACACGGTTTCTGTAGCAACTATTCAACTCTCTGTGCCTGTGGGGTCAATACAGCCACAGATAATTTATCTATGAATGGTGGTGTGTGTGCGGGCCAATAAAACTTTATTTACAAAAACATATTTGACCCAAGGACCATAGTTTGTCGACCCTTGATTTAAAGCCTTGAATGCCTAGAGAGGAAACTGGACTTTATTCTCAGTGTGGGTTATAAGCAGAGGAGTGATAATCTCTGATTTACACTTTGAAAGGATTGCTCCATTCTGTGGGAGAGGGACTGGGAGGCAAGAGTGGAAGTAGGGACCTGAGAAGGAGACTGTTGAAATAATCCAGTGAGAGATGATGGTAGTGCAAAATTGAAACAGCAGAGGTGTTGAGAAAGTGACCAGACCCCGATTATATACTGAATTAGAATTATCAAGATTACAAATGAATGGGATGTGAGGGATAAAGGAAAGAAAGGAACCAAGTGTGATTTCTGTGTCTTTGGCTATAGCTCTGGGTTGAATATATAAAATGGGGAACACTAGGGGAGAGGTTAGAAAGGATAAAGGTAATATAAAAAGGATAAAAAGTAATATATCTATTTTGCACCAGTTAAGTTTGAGTTGTCTAACAGACAGGCAGCTGGGGATGTCCAGTAGGTAGTGTCATGTGCACATCTAGAACTCAGGGAGAGATCCAGCCAGAGACAGAAATTTTGTAGTCATCAGAGTGCAAGGTTAAGCATCCTCCAGATTTATCTAGGAAGAAGAAAATGAAGTCAGGAGGACCGAAGGTAGAATCGTGGGTCTCTCTAGTACATTGAGGTCTGGTAGAGGCAGGGAGGATGGCAGAGGAGGCTGAAAAGGCACAGTCAGTGATCTAGGAGGCAAGCCAGGTGGGTGTGAGAGTCAAGGAATCACACCTCTGTAAGAAGGACACCATGGGCAACTGCACTAAATGCTACTTGAGTGTTCAAGTAAGAGGAGGTTTGTCTGTAGAATTCCCTAGAGCAGTCCTGAAACTGTTGAACTGTCCAGGACACATAAAATATGATTCAATTTACAAACATTCCATTTACCCACAACTTCTTAGTAACACAAATCAACTCATCACCTATTGAGATACTACCATGACTCACATTTTTGCTCAGAAGTCGTTGGAACAAAGGCAATTTTGCAAAATGTCTTAAATTAACCAGCCTACACTTAGAAGGAAAAACGGCAGATAATTTGTCTTGCTTCCAAGGCTGTGGAGGTAACAAAAAAAAGATCCAGCTTTTTATGGTTGATGGCAATCAGAATCAGACAGGGTTGGGATTATCGAATCCATCAATAATTCGCAAAATCCACAGGTAATCTCATTTTGGGCAATGGTTTACATCTCTTTCACTATTTAGATTCATCTTTGAATTTAAGTTTCTCCTTTTTTTCCTCCCTGACTTATTTGAGGAGGAGTTGTCAATAAGAAATGAACTGGTCACAGGGCCACAGGGCCCAGGGCAAGGAAGAAAGGCTTCTAGATGGTCATCAGCGTCTGGTTCTCAGGCCAGACGGCACCCACTAGACACACACCTGGCCCTGCTGAGGCATCTAGTCACATTTCCTGACTTGCATTCAAAAGGTTGTTCTTTCTGACCCAATTTGGTCATTGGCACCAGGGCTTCACCGCCTCTTGCTTTGTTCCCTTTCTCATTTCAATCTCCTCCCTCGCCTGACTCTGCTTCTCTTCTTCCTGCCCCAAGAAAAGTGGTTGGGCCTCCAGAGGCCGGATGGTGCGTGCTGACTGAGTACCTGTTCTATGAAAAGAATTCTAAAGCTATCCCCAGCTTTCACCTCAAACTGTGAGCTTTGCAACCCTTCCCTCCTCCCCGCCCCCCAAGGGATCAATGAACTAAAAATAGCCGAGGCTTGTAAATGAACTGGAACCTTTTCTGCTGCGTTCTTAGTCCTTCACAGTCGTGGCAGGGACACAGGGGGAGGCTAGCAACTCGGAGCTGTTTGTTTTTCCAGCCAGGCCAGTTGGACGCAAGCGCTCCCACCCCCTGCTGCTCAGAGGATTAACGATGGCATTTCCACCCTCCAGATCCCCATCTCCTGTCAAGTACAAATTGTCCTGTTCTGGGACGCCACTTGGCATTCCTCCTGAAGGATGTGGATTTTGAGTTGCATTTCAAAAGAAATGTAATGTCACACCGATGTGCTCAAAATTAGCGATCTCACAAGCCAGTCAGGATAAGTCCCACTCCCTGCAGCTCTAGTTCTTCTCCTGAGGACACTCTCTGCCTGGCATGGTGATTGTATCCCCATCCATCTCTCTGCTAATCTTTTTTGAATGCCTGTTAGGTGCTATATACTAGGTAAAATATTGCTGGGTACTATGCCAGATGCTTGGAGTTCACAGGTGAATAAATGTGTTATTTGTAATTCTTCATTTGCCCTGAGAGGTATGGAGCAGGGAAAGTGTGTTCTCAGGGTACAGCCCAAGAGTAGATAAAGTCAAGAGCACAGTGAGGAGGAGGCAGTCAAGGTCATCTTCAGGGCCTGGGGGTAGCAAGATATTTTCCTTTGGGATCCAAAGCCCTTAGGAATGGCCTTGGCTGCTTCTGTCTTGTTGCTGTTTTGGCACCTAGTAAGCACTCAACACATGGCAATACAGTGGTTAAGAGAGTGGGTTTCTGGAATCAGGCAGATCTGGGTTACAACCTACCTTATACCACTTGCAGTTGACCTAACTTCTCCAAGCCAAGCTTCTTCATCTGTAAAACAGGGTTAATGATAAAATCTTCCTCATGGGGTGCTTGTGAGGATGGAACAAAACAACATGCCTAAATCAGTTGTTTTCCTGTCTGGCACAGAGATGGTTAAATGGCATTATTTTTAAATATAGTGTATTAATAGGACATTTGAGGTACGGTAAGCCAAACAGACCAGGAGACAATTGCCATGGGGGGAAGCAAAGAACGATAGCAGGAAACTGTGGGCAAGAGCTTTTATTGCAGTTTCATTGGGAAGAATTAGGTGAGGCAGAGTAAGTGTATTTAGGATTGGCTAGTTTAAATAATTTCAGTGGAGGCCAGGCGTGACTTATGCCTATAATCCCAGCACTTTGGGAGACCAAGGAGGGAGGATTGCTTGAGGCCAGGAGTTCAAGACCAGCCTGAGCAACACAGAGGCCTCATCTCTACAATATAAAAATAAATTAGCCAAACCTGGAGGGGCATATCTGTAGTCCCAGTTGCTCAGTAGGCTGAAGTGGGAGCATCCCTTAAGATCCGGAGTTTGAGCCTGCAGTGAGCTATGATCGTCCCACAGCACTCCAGTCTGGGCGACAGAATGAGACCCTATCTCTTACAATAATAAAAATAATTTTAGTGGCTTTGGTGCATAGGACCTGTCTCTGTTGTCTGGTACCTGGCCCTGGGATGATTAGGGCAGGTATAAAGTGACTGAAAGCATGGGAGCCCTTAAAGGAGGTGGTTGGGGTGTGGACTTTGGATTGGTTGGTTTGCATTTGCAAGGCATATTCATGAGTCAGTTATTTGCTAGCTCTAGGAATGGCCTAATCCTAGGAGGGGCAGTCCCTCCAGAGTCATCAAGGCCCGAGATGCCAAAGCATCAGAATAGAGAAAGAAAAAGACAAGGTTAATATAAGTATCTAATATTTTTCTATACATGTGTACAGAGTATGAGGCTTAGTCCATAAGATTGGGAAAGTCAGTTTACTTCAAAATTAAATTAAATCTGACTTGGAGACATGATTGGATTGCAATAATTCCTGCTCAGTGTCTACTGGAACACCCCTTAATTATCCAAACTCCATCTCTGAGGTACATAGCAAAGGCCCCTGGGATTTGGGGAGGTCCCCTTGACCTTCAAGCCACTGTGGTACCCACTGAGATGCTCACTGTCCAGGCTCTCTTGGTTCCTTGGGCCTCACTGGGAAGTTCAGGGAGGTTGCTGTTTCTGCCATATGAACATAAGGATTACAGCACCGGCCAGGAGCCTCCCAGGTGCACTGCACAATCCTTCCTCCAAGGCTTGTGAAGCACATGAGATTGAACTGAAATGAGTTCTGCTGAACACCAGAGGCAGTTTTGAAGGGAAAAATAACAAAAGGCAGCTTGTAGGATACATGTGGAAAGAGAAGAGAGTAGAGTTTATGGGTGGATTAGATTGGCACATTACAAACCCTTGGCTTGTTGATGGCTTAGTGTCCTTTGCCAGAAATAACCTAGACTCATTTCCATACCTACCACCCAAGTACTCTTAAATTTTAGGATGTATAAAAATTACCCGAGGACCTGAAGACCTTGTTATATAACAGATTCCTGAGGCCTCCTTGCCCCTGGTTCTAACTGATCAAGTTGTCTAACATGTACGTTTTTAATAAGCCTTCACCACAGTCTATAGACAAGCGGCTTGCACACAGATAAGACACTTGGACAAACACTTCTCGAATCCCATCTCTGAACCTCAGTTCTCTGTATCATGGGGTGGCCATCAAAACCCACAGGCAGTATTCATGGGGCCCTGGGGCCTTAGACTACAATTCAGATTCTCAGCAACTACTTTATGAGTGATATGGCCTAAGTACTGGCCTGGAATTTAATTATCATGCGTTTAAGTGCTTCTGTGGAAAAGTGAGCTCCAGTTTAATTACAAGTTAACTTTAGAAATAAAACCCACTCTTAAAAAAAACTATCTACACAGGTGGAGAAGGTCTATTTGTTGGTACCTGGTACCAGGACCTGAATTAAGGGCAATAAGAGTGTCCTCTGAGTGGTCACCTCAAAATCAGCTTGTGATAGATAATCTGAAGAGTGATAGGAAAATCCATCTTCAGGAAGCAGCCCAGCACTGGGGTCTGACAGGTTTGACTGGTACCCAGTTGGGTGCATTAATTCACTGATCCTAAGCTTCTGTCCTTGTCCTGTCTTCTCAACTCTTGAAATATCTGCCAGCCCTCAGTACCATTATTTATTTAACATTTCCCTTTAAATGAATGTCCACACACACACTAATTTAAATATTTAAATATTGAAAACAAACCCTTTGTACAGGAGGAAAATATGTGTGTGAAAATTAGAGAGGACCCTGGTTCCAGAAAGCAAGTGATGCTGTCAGATTTAGGAGGCAGGGATCATAAAACCCAGAGCAGAGAGGGCTTGCAGCAGGAAGAGGGCAGGAGAAGAGGGGAAGAGGATGAGACAGCCCAGAGAGAAAGAAAGAACTCTAGCTGGGGAGGGAAAGCTTGATGGGAGGGCACAGAGGGCGACAGATGGGGGATCGCAAGGCCTGCCTGGAGGAGCACCCTGGGCACTGGGAGAGTGTGGGCTGCAAGGACCAGGAGCCAGGAGAGAGCTGCGGGACAACCAAGGCCTGAGGAGGGGAGGGGTCTTAGCAGGGCGACGTGAGATGAATTGTCAGGAGCAGGTGCAGGATGTGACCCCCACAACACTGGGCTGAGGGGGCTGTCTTCCTGGAACTGGGCCTGAGCAAGGTAGTGCTGCCAGCATCCAAGAAGAGAGATGATGTGTTGGCATCTGCATTTTATCCTCAGTGAAATACTGCATTCACATATCCCAAGAAAATATCCGTCACCAGAAGGAGGGTTTCTCAGCTTAGGCAAAGAAGAGTGAGAGGAGCAGAGGGAGCTAATGCTAATCCTGCCCTCTATTCCCAGCACCAGCAGGGGAAGGACTTGCCCTGTTTGGTCCTAGAAAGTAGTCCCGTGAGGGCAGGAACCTGTCCTGTTTCCCACCATCTCCCTACACCAGAGTAGTGTCTGGCACCCAGCAGAGCTCAAAGCACATGTACTGAATGAATGAGTGCCCGAGTGAGCAGTGAAAGCCCCTGCTACCTGTATGGTGAAGATGGCGGAGTCAGACTGCCATCTGAATTCTGACAAGGAGCACCTGCTCAGCTGCCAACCTCACAAGACTTTTTTTGAGTCAGGGTCTCACTCTGTCACCCAGGCTAGAGTGCAGTGGCATGATCACAATGATCACAGTTCACGGCAGCCTGGACCTCCTGGGCTCAGGTGGTCCTTCCACCTCAGCATCCTGAGTAGCTGGGACTACAGATGAGTGCCACCACTGAATTTTTTTTTTTTCTTAAGAGAAGAGGTCTCACTATGTTGCCTAGACTGGTCTCAAACTCCTAGGCTCAAGCACTCCTCTTGCCTTGGCCTCCCAAAATTCTGGGATTATAGGAATGAGCTACTGCGCCCAACCCACAAGATCCTTTTAAACCACCTGTTTAAGGAAGAGATGCTAATGTCAGGGCAGAGCACAGATCCACTCTGCCAGGATGGAGTACCTTACAAAGTGCACATCTCTTTTCTAACTCTAAATATCAGTCTTGGAGAAAAATTCACTTTGAGAACTTTGGCAAAACCAAGCTTGTGAGGCTGCCAGATTAATACTAGGCTTTGGACTACAAACACTATGAAAATAATAGTAATAAAATAGCTAAACATATTGGGTATTTATTCTATACCAAGCTCTTCACTACAGCCTTAACATATAGTATCTGACTTAATCCTGACCATCTGCGAATGTGATCCAGATGAATTCTCGCCTGAATTCACACACTTAAATAAGTAATCATGCTTGAAAACTGGCCACATGTTTAAATGCTATACATACAAATATCAGCCATATTTCTTCTCACTATCTGTACTCAATTCCAACCAAGATATTCCCTCTGCATATATCCCCCCTTAAACTTTAGCAAAGTGGTTAAGGAGCACCAGACTGGGAGACAGGAACCCGGATTTGACTTTTCTTTCTAAAATGTGCCAACTATATAGCTTTACTGACTGCATAGCTTTCAGGAACAAGTCACTCATCTTCTTTGAACCTCAGTTTACTCTGCTGTAACATAGAGGTAGCAGTATTTGCTCAAAGAATGAATGAATCCCCCACCTCACCCCCTTTGCAGTTGTAAAAGAAATCTGTGTAGATGTCAACACTTTGCAAAAATACAAAGCACTATTTGTATTCGAGGGATTATAATTATACAGCCTCAAGTTACTGTTGTGATTATTTTGGTTCTAAAGAAACAGCACTGCCACTTTTTCCTCCTGCTGAGTCCTGACTCAGGATTTGTCCTTCAAAAGAGTCCTAGGGTAGTAACCCTATCTCAGTGAGGACTCCAGGAGGGGTCTGAGAAAGGCCACCCTTGGGGAAGTCAGGCCTGCAGGAGATCAGAGACAAGGAGCCGAGGAGGAAGGAGACATCCATTTTCCTTCTGAGCAAGGGTGGAGAAACGGAAAATTTCCAAGACAGGGAATTCTTTAGGTACTTCTAAGTAAATGACTGTTCCTGGGGACACGAGGACACTTCAACCCATCCTTAGGTTTCCTGAAACGGCAGGTCAGGGCTGGATCTCAGAGCCTGGCACCTTCTCCCAAGCTGGAGGCCAGTCCGCCCTCCAGCGCCCTGGGTTCCTGCATAGCCTCTAGTCACCTCCTGTGTGTGCCCGCTGGGCCAAGATTGCTCGTACTGTTCCCTGAAAAACCCCAGGCACTTCTCTTCAGGGAGGCAGCCTTCACCCAGGAGTGGACAAGGTTATTACCCCAGAGTGACACCTCATCTGTCTGCGCAGAAACTTCAGGCAGCTTAGAAGCTTAACTTCAGTTCTTGACCTCTCTGTTTTCTTTTTCCACTTAAAGGGCAAAAAATCTATTGCTAGGCTATTTTAGGAGAACTTACTGAGAAAAAAAAAAAGAAAGAAGAAAATCAACGTTGGGACGTCACAGCTATTTTTAGCTCTCCTCTCCCTCCAGGACTCCGGCTCTATTTGGGAACCTTGTGTCTTGGTGGGCAGCCAACCTTGTGTTTTTTTCACAGAGTAATCCCCTGGCGTATGGCAAAGGCTCCTGGTCCTTCTCAGTGTTTTTATGGAGAGCTGTTAGTTGGTGACAGCCTACCGTCTGTTCTGGCTTCCTGCTCGCAGGCCCCCAGCAGCTCTGTGTCTTCCATACTCTGCAAAGCACTTCACAGTCAGGACCACTGTCCGGTCGCTCCAGGCATCAGACCCATCAGAACTGAGCAGTGTGTAGCAAATTGATGAGTTCGTATCCAGGTCACATGTTGTTAGGAAGACTTATTTATTATTTGCTAGCCCAGGATTCCTAATTAAGCTCAGAACTGAATTCAAGTGAAGTGATGCCTGACCTGGGATCCTTGCTCCTAATTGCAAACCTAGAAAGTCACATGCACTTTTTTTTTTTTGGAGGCTGTGTTTTATTCATGGCCTGCCGGCCTCCTTCCTGCGCCTGTGGGTGAGGTAGGAAGGCTGTGGTGGAGGGGGAGGGAACAGGCTAGGAGGAGGCAGACTGCAGCTGCCCTTTGTAGACATATTCCAGCGCGGTGGCAATGGTGCGCATGTCCAGCTCGATGCTCGAGCCCAGTTCTCCACATCCCCGATCTCCTTGAGCGCCTGGTTGAAGTTCTCCACCATTCCAATCCACTGGCCCGTCTGCTTGGCAAATTGGGCAGCCTGGACCTGCAGGGTCTTCACCTCGTGGTCCAACTTTCTCTGGTTCATGTATGCCTGGGCCACGCCCACATTGAGGTGGTCCACCAAAGCTTCTGTCAGGCAGGTCACCGCAGTGATAGCCTCTCGTCTCCTCTTCTCCTGCAGCTCCTTACGTTCGTTCTGCTTGGCCTGGTGTTCTTTCATCAGGCGGGACAGCATGGTGGTGTCAGGCTGGGGGATGGGCTCGCCCACGTGCACTTTTAATTCAAGTGGAAGAAGTGACTTTGGTTTTGAGATGAGCCACCATGAAAACAGGGGAAAGGGGCAACCCCCTCAGGTCCCCTCCCACTGTGGGAGCTTTTCTGTCCTCTCAATAAATCCTGCTTTCTTTTTTTCTTTTTTAAATTTTCATTATAGAGATGTGGGGTACAATTCAGGGCTAGGTATATAAACATTGATAATGCAGGTACCCTTGTTGATGAGGAATGCTCCTCCCTCCCCTAGCAGTTTCCCACAACTGCCAATCGCTTTCTTATAGCATTAAGGTCTACTGATGAGTGAGAAATCCTGCTTTCTAAAAGAAGGAAAGAAAGAAAGAAAGAAAGAAAGAAAGAAAGAAAGAAAGAAAGAAAGAAAGAAAGAAAGAAAGAAGGAAAGAAAGAAAGAAAGAAAGAAAGAAAACTGGGAAAGAGAATGAACATAAATATAGTGGCATCGAAATCCTGGCCAGGGCCCAGACCAAGGAGAGCTGAAGTCAGGTCAAGGAGGCCCCCATGGGCAGGGATGAGATTCAGTGTTAGGGAGTCGTCAGGTATAACACAGGGTTCCAACAAAATGGACCACCACAGAGAGACCTGCTATCTAGTAGTCTCACCTACTTCCAGAAAGAGCCATCAATAATGATGTCATGTCCTGCTTCCAGGTTTCCAGTCAGAAGCTGATGGAGTAGATCTTTCTGATAATAGGATCTTGCTCATCAGGTATGAGAGGCCACAGAGTACTCAGAAATGCTGAGTATTTGATCAAAGGGGACAATATTCCTTGGGATACATAAGCAGTTTTTCTTTCCTAAAATGGAAGAGCCTTTTTGCTCCAAATATAAAAATAATGTATGTGCATTGCAAAGAGAGTGAAAACCATCACAAACCCATCACCTAGAAATAATCAGTTACCATTTCCAGGAATAACATCTAGGCAAGAGTTCAGACACAGACATACACAACTATATCTAAACAAGTTCACAGGCTCCTTCTGGGAGAGCTGTACTTTTTTGCTGTGAGACCCAGTCATCTGCTGTCGACTAAGATAAATAAAGGAGCCTAGGTTACCAGCAAGGGCCGGGGGAAGGTTTGCTTTTCTTGACACCATCTACCATCTACCACAGCAGCGGTGAGGAAACCAGTCACTCTCTGGAGGAAGATGCTTTCCCTTGGAAACACCCTGATTCCAACTCAAGCTTGTCCTCAGTTCTGTCTCAGATGAGACCCTGCTCTTTAGCTGGGTGGCAGGAAAGACTTGTATTTAACCTTTCCAGTGATGACTAGGAACTACTCAGTTTACCTACAGTATATTATTTATTGTTCACTATAACTCCGTTAGTTTGTGTAGGCCTCACTTTATAGCTAAGAAACTAAGACCCAGGAAGTTAAGTACCACACCCAAAGTCACACAGCTAGGGCAAAAGCAATCCCAAGTCCATATCCACATAACCCAAAACCTTTAATCATTGTGTTATTCTGACTGCCTCAGCAGTGACAGACATCATGGTTTGTGATGGGTATGTGTCCATTTAAGGGGGCCATGGGATGCTCATATTAAACAGTTTCTGGAATGTCTGTGAGGGTGTTTCTGGATGAGATTAGCATTTGAATCTGTGGAATCAGTTTGCCCTCCTCAGTATGGTAGGGCATTATCCCAACTGTTGAGAGTCTGAATGGAATAAAAAAAGGTGGAGGAAGAAGGAATTCATGCCTTTTTGCTTCCTGCCTATCCACTTCTGTCTTCTGCCCTTGGACTGGGATGTCCACCTTCAGTTTCCCCTTCAGACTCAGACTGTAACTACACCACCGGCTCTCCTGAGTCTCCAGTTTGTTGACTGCAGATATAATGCTCCAACTCGTTCTATCTTTTGCCAGTGGGAGTTTCTTCAGTTTGGCTCCTGAGTCTTTTTGCCACAACCACAGTAGTCTTTAATATTAATAGGTTTCTTGTTTTCCATATGATACTGTATTCTAGGTTTAGCTTATATATTTCCTTCCATAGGCCTGTAATCAGTCATTTCTTCAAGAAACCCTGGTTCCTTTTCATGGGAAACAATTTAGGAACCACAGTCTGAACTTTAGAGATGCTCATTACTCTTGGTGGGTCATAATCTCTAGTCCTTTTTAGTGAACTAGGAAGTATATACTTGTATTATGAAAAAAGTGCACAATGAATTAATATGGATAGCTCAATTTTTTATTTTTTATTTATTTTTTATTTTTTGAGTTGGAATCTCACTCCGTCTCCCAGGCTGGAGTGCAGTGGCATGCTCCCGGCCACCGCAACCTTGATCTGCTAGACTCTGGCGATCCTTTCGCCTCAACCTTCCAAGTAGCTGGAACTACAGGCATGTACCACCACACCCGGCTAATTTTTTTTTTATTATTTATTGTAGAGATGAGGTCTTGCCAAGTTACCCAGGCGGGTCTCGAACCTGCGGGCTCAGGCAATTCACTCACCTCAGCCTCCCAAAGCGTGGGATTACAGGCCGAGCCACTGAGCTCGGCCGGATAACTCAATTTAAATTCAGGACTACAACTAGGTTGAGTTGAGCCATATGATATTGCCGTTTTTGTAAGTCAAAAATAGCTAAATATAGGCAACTTCATTTGGTTCAATCTAATATACTTCATATCCCTTTTTAAAAATTAATGGTAATATACATAATTGTCTTCACCTTGCTTTTTTTAATATAAGAGAATAACTTTTGTTTATTTTCTAGTCATCCTAGACAAAGATCAAATGCTTCTAGATAGCAGTAAAAGGATAAAAATGCAATAGATAATAAGGGTTATTGTAAATTCATTTGGATTTCTATAACAAAGTATCATAGGTTGGGCAGCTTATAAGCAACAGAAATTTCTTCACATTTATTTCTCACAGTTCTGGAAACTGGAAAGTCTAAGGTCATGTCACCAGCAGATTTGGTGACTGGTGAGGGCCTCTGCTTGATTAATAGATGGCACGTTCTCTCTGTATCCTCATATGGTGGAAGCATGAGGGACCTCTCTAGGGGGCCCTTTTATTTATTTATTTATTTTTTTTTTTTGAGTTGGAGTCTCACTCAGTTGCCCAGACTGGAGTGCAGTGGCCGCTCCCGGCCACCGCAGCCTCACCTGCTGGGCTCCGGCAATCCTTCCGCCTCAGCCTTCCAAGTAGCTGGAACTACAGGCATGCGCTACCACGCCTGGCTGATTTTTTGATTTATTGTAGAGATGAGGTCTCACTGCCCAGGCGGGTCTCGAACCCGCGGGCTCAGGCAATCCACTCACCTCAGCCTCCCAAAGGTGCGGGATTACAGGCTGAGCCACCAAGCCCGGCTAGGGGTCCCTTTTATAAGGACAATCATTTCATTCAAGAGGGTTCCGCCATCATGATTTAATCACCTTCCAAAGGTTCCATCTCCTTTGTCATCACATTGATAATTCAGTTTCAACATGCGAATTTGGGAGGGGGACACAAGCATCCAGAGTACAACAATTATTAGCAAATAGTTTTCATAAAAGGAACAAATAAAAATGTGTTTAACTTTACTCAAACTAAGTGAAACACTAATTAAAACTTCCATGAGATGCTATTTTCCACATAATCAGTTTGCTATTAAGTTCATGCAAAAGTAATTTCGGTTTTTGCGTTGTTGATATTTGCCATTCAACATTGGAATACATTCTCAAATAAATGTGGTCATGTTGTATATCATTTTAATGCACATTTCTTACTTTATGTTTTTGCTAGTGACTTATTACTTGCTATTTATTTTACATTTATTTTAGACCATAGAAATGATGTTAGACAGAAAGCAAATTCGAGCGACTTTCTTATTCGAGTTCAAAATGGTTTGTAAAGCAGCAGAGACAACTCACTACATCAATAATGCATTTGGCCCAGGAACTGCTACCAAACATACAGTGGTTGTTCAAGAAGTTTACAAAGGTGATGAGAGCCTTTGAGGAGTGTAGTGGCAGCCATCAGAAGTTTACAATGACCAATTGAAAGAAACCATTGAAGCTGATCCTCTTACAACTACATGAGAAGTTGTCATTGTCGATGGTTTGAACCAAATTGAAAAGGTAAAAAAAGCTCAATAAGTGAGTGCCTCATGAGCAGATAGAAAATCACAAACATAACTGTTTCAAAATGTCTTCTCTTATTCTACACAGCAATGAACAATTTCTTGATTAGATTGTGATGTGCAACGAAAAGTGGATTGTATACAACAACCAGGGACGACCAGCTCTGTGGTTGGACCGAGAAGCAGCTCCAAAGCACTTCCCAAAGTCAAACTTTCACTAGAAAAGGTCAAAGTCACTGTTTGGTGGTCTGCTGCTGGCCTGATCCACTACAGTTTTCTGAATCTCTGCGAAACCATTCCATCTGAGAAGCATGCTCAGCAAATCGATGAGATACACCCAAAACTGAAATGCCTGCAAGCAGCATTGGTCAATAGAAAAGGCCCAAATCTTCTCCGCAACAACACCCAACTGCATATCGCACAACCAACGCTTCAAAAGTTGAACGACTTGGGCTACAAAGTTTTGCCTCATCCGCCATATTCACCTGACCTTTTGCCAACTGATTATTACTTCTTTAAGGATCTTGACAACTTTTTGCAGGGACAATGCTTCCACAACCAGTAGGATACAGAAAATGCTTTCCAAGAGTTTGTCAAATCCCGAAGCACGGATTTTTATGCTACAGGAATAAACAAACTTATTTCTCATTGGCAAAAATGTGTTGATTGTAATGGTTTCTATTTTGATTAATAAAGATGTGATGGAGCCTAGTTATAATGATTTAAAATTCACGATCCAAAACCACCATTACTTTTGCACCAATGTAATATTACTATAGGTAAGAGTGTGAAGAAAGAGTAAGTCTCATACACTGATGTTAGAAATAAAGGTTGGTATGACAATTGGCAATATCTACCGATAATATTGAAGTTGGGGACAGGTGCAGTGGCTCATACCTGTAGTGACAGCACTTTGGGAGGCCAAGGCAGGAGACTTGCTTCAGCCCAGGAGTTTAAGAACAGTCTGGGCAACATAGCAAGCCCTCATCTCAACAAAAAATTTTTAAAATTGCCAGGCATGGTGGTGTGAACTGGTAACCCCAGCTACTCCAGAGGCTGAGGTGGAAGGATCTCCAGAGCCCAAGAGGTTGATCCATGATGGTGCCACTGTATTCCAGCCTAGGTGACAGAGTGAGACTAACTGAAAAAACCAAAACAAAGGAAAACAAAAAAAACAAATAAAATATTGAAGCCAACAACTCCACATCTAGGAATGTGCCTTGTGGATATATTTTTACAAGTGTAAAACACATGCACAAGATTATTTATGACATTTGTGTTTGTAATGGCAAACATATGGCAATAACTCAAATGTCCATTAATAGAGGACTGGCTAAATAAGTTGTAGTTTAAGAGAATGATAAATCTCTCTATGCTCTATATGGAAAAGTATTCAAAATATGTCAGGCGAAAATAACAAGGTCAGAACTGTAAGTATACTATAAAACTCTTTGTGTAAAAATGGGTTAGGAGGAATAGAATCTATTTTTATGTTTGCTCACGTATGACATGAAAATTCTGGAAGACTCTACAAGAAGCTAATGACAATGTTGACCAGGAGCAGGAATGAAATTGTGAGGATGAGGGTTTGGGGTGAGAGAGGGACTTTTTGCTACATATATTTACGTATATTAAATTTATAAACCATGTGACCAGATTACATATTCAAAAACAAAATGAAAAAAGAAGTAACTTAAGAAATTAAAAAGAACAGAAGGTCCAGTCCGCTTCATTTCTGCAACTCAGTCATCACTGCGAGTCTCCAGTGGTGACATAGTGAACGAAGACACTGAACTTTACAAAGGACGGACACTGACCCATGCCACATGTAACTAACAGAAATAAATTAAGCTTACGGAAAATAGTAATATAATTAAAAATTTGTAGAACCTGAGGTGATTTTTTTTTTGCAAGGGAAAAATCACAAGCTCAGTAATTTTCACAGGTTGTTAGAGTGTTAATTAAATATCCTGTTATTGAAATAAAGTTTATTTTTTAAAAGAAAATTGCCCAGAGGAAATAGAAAATAGTGTCAGCCCACCATTCTTCTCAGTGAATGTACTCTCTATGAGAATTTTTTTTTTTAACCTCTTGGCATTCTGCATTCTGATAAGTTTCAGGTATATTTCCAGTCCTTTCTCCATATTTCAGACTCACAGCAGTCTACCAGACACATCCTCCCAGATACCTCAGAGGCCCCTCAAACTCAACCTGTCCAAGGCTAAACTCAGTACATATTTGCAAAGCCTACTCTACATTGCTATAGATGGGCCCGCAATCTACCCTAATTAGGAACCTAACAGGGTCATTTCTTCTTCCTGCTTTCTGCTCTCTGCCAGTCATAGAATTCCAAAGATCTTACTCCTCAGTGTTCCTTCACATCTTGACAAATTCCCTCTTCCTCTTTTGACTTATGGCCACCACCATCACCTTAATCCCACTCTCTCTCTTGTGCTTTTGTAACAGCTCCCAAAGTGGTTTCTCCTGCTACCAGCCTGTCAAATCCATCCTCCACACTAGTGTCCACATGACCCTTAAAAAAGTAAGCCTAATTTTGCCACCTCTCTGTTGAAATCTTTTAATGTCTCTCCACTGTGTGTAGGTGAGGTTCAAGTTCCTTTGTGTCGATTCAAGGTGAGAGTGACCATATTTCCCAGTGTCCCCAGGACTGTTCCAGTTTATTCTAGTTGTCTTGAGGTCCTACTGGCTAGCACCCTTTCCGTGCTCAGAGTATCCTGATTTGAACAGTAAATTATTTGGCCTCTCTAGCCAGGCCTTCCACAGTTTGATTCTTGCCTACTGTTCCAGCTTCATCTCCCACCACTTTGTGTTCCAGGATGCTCAACTGCAGATCACTCACCTCATATATGCCACTGTTTGTCGTCTTCGGGCTTTTCCTCTTGTTGTCTCTTATGCCTGAAATGTGCTGGCGTCTTCTCTCTCCTGTATACTCCATCTTGTTCACTTACACTCCACGTGTCCTTTAAGGCTCAGCTCAGCATACTTTTCCATAAAGTCCTTCCTGACCACCCTTCTCTGTGCACATGCACATACACACACACTCATGCACACGGGTAGTTTCACTTCTCTGTATTTCTGTCATTAGTGAACTCTATTCTTGAACTCAGCAAATTGCATTACAATTATCAATTTGTGGAGTTGACTTCCATCACTAGATTTCAGATTCCTTTCTTTTTTTTTTCTTCAGTTGGAGTCTCACTCTGTTGCCCAGGCTGGAGTGCAGTGGCACACTCACAGTCACCCCAGTGTCGACCTGCTGGGCTCTGGCGATCCTTCTGCCTCAGCCTTCCAAGCAGCCAGAACTACAGGTGCGCGCTACCACACCCAGATAATTTTTGATTTATTGTAGAGAGGTCTTGCCAAGTTGCCCAGATTGGTCTCGAACCAACAGGCTCAGGCAATCTGCTCACTTTGGCCTCCCAAAGTGCTGGGATTACAGGCTGAGCCACCAAGTCCAGCCTTCAGATTTCTTAAGGGCCTGAGCTTTATCTTACATATATTTTACACCCTCGGAACTTTTCCTAGATTCTAGGTACAGCAGGCCATAATAGTTAAAGCACAGTGGCAGAAACAAGCCATTTGAGGAACAGAAAGCAGGTCTGTGTGTCTGGAGCACAGTGAAGGGGAGAGTGGCATCCAGGCACAGTGGGAGGCAGCAGCCAGACCAGGTAAGCTCTTAGCACGTGGTGAGGTACCCTGACCACCCTGACTATCAAGCAGTGCACAACAACAGAGAGCATGAAATCTGAAATCCAACAGACTTGAGTTGAAGTATTGGCTTTCTTATTTACTAGCTAGATTAACATGGTTAACTTTTTTTAAAATTTATTTTGAATTGGAGTTTCACTTTGTCACCCAGGCTGGGGTGCTGTGGCATGATCTCTACTCACTGTAGCCCCGAGGCCTCAGGCGACCACCCTATCTCAGTCTCCTGAATAATGGGACTCCAGGCACACACCACTATGACGGGCTAATTTTTAAAAATTATTTTGTAGAGACCAGTTCGCAACTTTGCCTAAGCTGGTCTTGAACTCCTGGGTTTAAGCAATCCTCCTGCTTCGGCCTCCCAAGGTGCTGTCATTAGGTGTAAGCCACCATGCCCAGCCAGCTTTTTTAATGTCGCCAAGCCTCAGTTTCCTTATCTATAAAATGGATATCGTAAGATTGTGGTGAGAAGTAAATGGCATAAAATATGTTAACCATCTAGCACAGAGCCTGGCAAATTAGAGTTGCTCATTAAATAAGAGATAGTATGATTATTTCTCAGCAGAAATGGAGGGAAAGGAGCCCAGTTCCAGAAATTGTGAGTGGAGTCATTGCCTTCAGGAATTGATGAACTTCCTCTGTCCTGAGGAGAGCTGAGAGGTGGCAGAAGGCAGGAGACCCCAAGGTCAGCAAAGTGTTGCAAGTACACAAAGTTCCACAAAAGTGATTTTATATTGCAAAAGCCAGTGTACTTCGGTCACTGCCTACCTCAAATGCTACCTGATCAGAAGCATGTGCCTCTGTCCTTCAATAATGAACTGATAATTCAAGGGCAATTCTGATTTTTATCATGAGAATCAATAAGACAACAGGGCTTATTTGAATGATATCACCATCTGGCCACCTCTGCAGGCACACATTTCTTTGTGTGTCTTGAGAGATCCTTGAGCAAACCTTCACTGGCACCCACTACCCCTTTCTGTGGGAAGATACCTCATCACCCACTAGTCAGCTCTGGAAGTAGGAGTTCCTTATGCCAGAATCCAACCAAGCATTTCAGGTATTTCTCAGCTTCCAGGAATCCCCCGTTCATGACTTTCACTCAATCAGGCAAGAACACATGCCAAAATATCTAATACTGGTACAGCAAGGGTAGAGACCAGAGTGGGCAATGACCATAGCACTGGGGCAGGATCCTGTGGTTCCCAATGCCCAGCTGATAGCCATTTAGTTGCTGGATTGTGAGGAGGTCCTGGTGGATGGCTAGGGTGGCTGGGGAGCTGAGAAAGCATTCAGGTGGCAATTTTCAAACCAGACCACATTTTAGCAGTTAGTTCAGCCTCGGTGTGTATCCACTGTCAGGTAGAAACAGGTGAGTTTGTTCATCTGCAGAAATTCAGCATATCATTACTTCATTTCCCTTCATACCCTTGCCGTTATCATCCAGAGTGGACAGCGTGAGCCCCCCAAAGCAACGGGTGTGGTTGAAATCTGTCCAGACAGGGAAGCAGGACCCCCTGGTCTCAATCAGGCCTTTGCTTGTTACCACCCGTGTGACAGTGGGCAAGTTAACTTCCTCTTTAGTGAAATAGTGCTCACTTAGTAGAAATAGGGTGAGAATAAAATGCAATAATGCATACAAAGTGCCGAACACAAGGCCTAACATGTAGTAGGTACTCAAGATGTGGCTGCTTTTTAAATTAATCTCTCCGGCCAGGAGCGGTGGCTCAAGTCTGTAATCCCAGCACTTTGGGAGGCCAAGGTAAGAGGATTGCCCACGGATTCCAGAACAGCCTGGGCAATTTAGCAAGACCTCATCTCTACAATAAATCAAAAATTTAGCTGGGCATGGTACCGCGCACCTGTAGTCCCTACTACTTGGAAAGCTAAGGTGGAAGGATTGCTGGAGCCCAGCAGGTCGACCCTAGGGTGGTCGTGAGCATACCATTGCATTCCAGCCTGGGCAACAGAGTGAGACTCCAACTCAATATATATTTATATATATAATTTTTCTCTCCAGCATACTGAGAGCAGCTTTTCCTGGGTGCCATCAGCCCT
Organism: Carlito syrichta; assembly: GCF_000164805.1. Taxonomy (NCBI): domain Eukaryota; kingdom Metazoa; phylum Chordata; class Mammalia; order Primates; family Tarsiidae; genus Carlito; species Carlito syrichta. The sequence goes on from NW_007007812.1 coordinate 165,411, forward strand.
TCAAAAGGAAGTGGAGGCACAGAAGCTGTCCTCAATCACTTGCATTTGGGTAGGTGTGGTGCCTAAGCTGAGGGATGGGTAGGTGTTTTCAGGGAGAGGTGATGAGGCTGGACAGCAACCAGGAGCTGTCTACAGCAGCCTCCTGCATCTTGCCCTCCCATCCCCCAGGGGAAGCACCCACAAGGCCCGGCTTTTGCAAACCATCTTGAAGAGCAATGGTAGGGCACCAAGCAGGAGGAGGAGGGAGGAGGGAGAGCCTGTTTGATGACTCACTGCCTGAAGACCATGAGGCATTTGTAGGGCTGGAGAGGGTTGAAGGGGTTGGTATCCTGGTTTTCTTTGCCTCTTGCTCACCAATGTGCTGGGACAGTTTGACAGGGTTGCCATGGAAATCTGTATGGTAGAAGAAAGAAAAAAAAACCAGAAACAAGCAGTCTGAAGACTTAGGTTTGTATTCTGGCTCTGCTGTTTCTGGCCATATGACCTTGACCATGCTATGTAATGCCTACCACCACCCTCCACAATCCTTGCTTCCTGAAAAATAGAGATTCTCTGCCTGCCTTATAGAGTTGTGAGCTTTGCAAAATATGTACATGAAAGCATTGTGTGTAGTATACTCTCTAAACATGATATTTTGTAATGTGATTGTGTTTGCTTGATATAATCTAAATTTCCCTAATTCTACCAGCCAGTGATGTCATCAATAGCTATTATTTATATTTCACTCGCTGCTACCTTTGCTGCTTAAACTGGGCCTGGGCGCCTGTAAAGAGTGGTCTTCTCCCACTCCCTGGGGACAACCGGCAGACACCTCACACTATCTGTCTCATTGGCACAACTTCTGCACCTACATTCTTCTGTGCATGCTTTGTTCTTCTGCTCTGGGGCTGCCAATGCCCTAGGACCTCCTTGGTGCAGGGCAGTGCCACATTCTCTCCTCCACTCCACCCCATGTCACATACTGTCCCCTTGGTGCCAGTAGAGCCCTGCCTAGGAACAGCTCCAGTAGCCCTTCTCTCCCCGGGACTCAAATCCCAATCCTTGGGCTAGGCAAGTGACATTTGTTCATCTGTGATGCTCATCACTTCTCTTTCCACATCAGGGCCTTCAGCACAAACCTTCCTTCTCACTGAACCAAAACCAAAAGGCCTCAGGCAAGCAAATTTCACAAATTCCATGGGCTGTCCACAAGTTAAGCACACATGGTTGGAGAAATTTAGATCTCATTTTGGGCTGAAGGTGGTTTGCTTGCTACAGTGATTTATTATGAATCAGCATTTTTATTATTGGAAGTAGCAGCACCCCATCTGTGGTCCTCGAATTTAGTTGGAATGATCCTGGTGGTGGGCTGCCCAAGCCCCAGTCCCCTGATAGGACCCAAGAGGTGGGTCTTCTATATACTTTGGAAGAGAACCTAGGTCCCAGGGTCTGTGGCAGATGAGCTCTGGCCAAAATAATGATGGAGAAGGAAATTCACATCAGAAAGCTTATTATAAGAAGAATTAAACTGAAATTCAAGGGAGTGGGATTAAAAACTTCAAAGAAGCACAGTTACCAGGATGGTTTTGTGTAGGTCATGATTTCTTAAACACAGATCAGATCTCATTCGTGTGTCATGAAATCAATTTAGTGGATTGTCACCAGCATTTATTTATTTATTTATTTATTTATTTATTTATTTATTTATGAGTTGGAGTATCACTCTGTCACCCAGGTTGGAGTTCAATGGCACAATCATGGCTCACCACAGTCTCGACCTCCTGGGCTCAAGAGATCCTTCCATCTCAGCCTTCTGAGTTACTGGGACTACAGGCACATGTCACCATGCCAGTCTTATTTATTTATCTATTTTATATCTGTAGAAAAGAGGTCTTGCTATAACTGCCTAGGCTGATCTTGAACTCCTGGGCTCAAGTAATTCTCTCGCCTCTGCCTCCCAAAGTTCTGGGATTATAGGCATAAGCCACCATGACCAGCCAAGTGACCAGTATTTAAAAAGATGACATAGAGCCGGGCTCGGTGGCTCAGCCTGTAATCCCGCACCTTTGGGAGGCTGAGGTGAGTGGATTGCCTGAGCCCGCGGGTTCGAGACCCACCTGGGCAACTTGGCGAGACCTCATCTCTACAGTAAATAAAAAATCAGGCGGGCGTGGTAGCATGCGCCTGTAGTTCCAACTACTTGGAAGGCTGAGGCGGAAGGATTGCCGGAGCCCAGTGGGTAGAAGCTGCAGTGGCCAGGGGCGGCCACTGCACTCCAGTCTGGGCGACGGAGTGAAACTCCAACTCAAAAAAAAAAAAAGATGACATAGGACAAAATATAAATAATATAGTGCATTATACATAATAAGATGGTTGTTTTATGACATTTTGGTTTGTTATATCATACCATAAAGCTTGAACTATGTGAAATTGCCATTTGTTTAGGTAAAAGAAAAAAAAATCAAATATCTGCAGTTTCATATGGTTTACCCTAATAGGATAGTTTGAATATTTGACCATAATGTAAAAATTTCTTTCTGTGAATCACAATTTTAAGAATTTGAAGAAGACCGTTGGATTTGGAGTCAAAAATTTACATTTCAATCCCCGCAGAGCCATTCCCTACTGCATACTCTTTCAGCTTCATTTCCTTCATGTGGACACTGGGATGATCAACACACTCAATCGGACCTATGTCAGGAAGCCTAGATGAGAACACGTGTGCTGGCACACAGTAGGAGCTGTACTCACCAAGCATCCTTTAAACCTGGGGAGAGGCCAGGCTTAGCCTATAATCCCAGCACTTTGGAAGGCTGAGGCAAGTGGATTGCCTGAGCCTGCAGGTTTGAGACCAGTCCGGGCAATTTTGTAAGACTTTTCTCACAATAAATAAAAAATTAGCCAGGTGTAGTAGCGCACACCTATAGTTCTGGCTATTTCGAAGGCTGAGGCAGAAGGATTGCTGGAGCCCAGCAGGTTGCTGGAGTGGCTGTGAGTGTACCACTGCCTGGGAATGGAGTGAGAGTCCAACTCAAAAAAAAAAAAAAAGCCTGGAGAGAACAGTTGATACAAAGTGTGTGTCTCTCAGGACTCTTTAGCTATAAGTGACAAACAGCAGCTAAAGCAAAAATAGAAGTCCAGAAGTGGAGTGGTCTCGGTGCAACCCAATGCAGGGACTCAGATGATGTTACCAGGTCTCTGTCTCTCTCTCACACACCCCTCAACTCTGCCTTCCTCCAAAAAAGGAATTCTCTTATACAGTAGGAGGAGAGGGGAGCATTGCTGCCCATAGTTAGTTTGGGTCTAAAGTACCCCAATAACGACTGACACATACTCCCAGGGAGGACTCTGACCCAGATGGTACATTCGTGCTCCCATGAGCGTGACTCTATGATAGGAGGATGAGGTGAACCACCTGGGTAGCTCTCCTTCCCCTGCAACTAGAGGATGAAATGTTGTGATTAGACATCCTGCAGAGACACAAGGGGAGGGTGGGGGCGGCACCCAGCTAGAAGTAGAGGAAGTTGTTATCACTGGAAGCAGAGGAAGGGAAGGAATGCTGGGCAGACCAAAGCAGCAGGCATCCACCATAACAAGGTGAGTAAGAGGGTCCAAGGTGTCAATGTGGGGAGTGTGAAACAGTCTCTCTATATGGATGTCTAAGATGTCTGTCCACACAATGTGTACAGCAGGAAAGGTGAGCAAAGTGAAACAGATTACCCACACGGCCGCCCGTAAACTCTCTTTTTGAGTCTCTGGCCACAGCTGTACGGATCTGAAAAGACTGAAATATGACAATATAAGGATAGGAACTATTCATAAAGAACATACCCATTACCAAAGGCCAGAGAAGAGATAGGAGCCAAGAAGGTTTAGGGCTATCTGGAAATTTACAACATTCCCGAGAGTAGCAACATGCAGAAGGGCAAGTGGGTAAATTCAAGAGAGGAATAAATATGGTGGCACCTGGTCAGAGAGAGGAAACAGTGGAAGCACTTCTAAAATGGATTATAAAACGGGCCCAAGAGGAATACAGTTGGGAACTCATACTATTCAAATCTTGGAAATATCATTTCGCTAAAAGCAGAACATCCTACACATTCATAATTTGTCTTCCTGATTCTTTATCTCCCAGGAAATAAAGGAAGTAGCAGATAAACTTTTCTAGCCCAAATTCCAGCCCAGAAGAAAGCTGAGATGGTGATGTGGTGGGAAGAGGGGGTAGGTGGAAAAGAACTTTGGGAAGAAATTTTCAAGTAGTCTTACGGTTAGTTTATGATGACAGGGGAAGGGATAACTGGATAGATTCAAAGATCTGCCTGAGACCAGGTACAGCAGGTGTCAGAGCATTTGCAAAAAGTAGGTTTGATTTCATTGCTAGGGGAGCCTGGAGAAGATTAGCAAGATTTCAAAAGTACGCTTCTGGTCTATAACCCCAGCATTTTGGGAGGCTGAGGAGGGCAGATTGCTTGAGCCCAGGATTTCAAGACCAGCCTAGGCAACAGTGTAACCTTGTTTCTACAAAAAAAATAGAAAAATTAGCAGAGCATGGTGGTGCATGACTATTGTCCCAGCTACTCACAATGCTGAGGTGGAAGCATTGCCTGAGCCTAAGAGGTTGAGGCTGCCATGAGCCATGATCATTGTGATCATACCTGGGTGACAGAATGAGACCTTGACTCGCAAAAGGCAAAAACAAAACAAAAAAAATGCATGTTTCTGATGGTGGGTACAAAAGGTCCTCCTAAGGAGAAAGATGGCGGGGTCTTAATAAATAGAAGAGGTGGAAAATAAATCACATAAATGATTGATTCGTTTTGTGTTTACAGTGGAGGTAAGAAACTTGATCAATTACTAATTCTGTTGTCAACTTAGGGTTGCCATTCAATGTACGAAACATATATGTACTAAGAAAAGAACCGAATACCACATGTTCTCACCTATAGGTGGGACCTGATCATTAATCACAATAGCACAAGGAAGGATCAGTAGTCACAGGACACTGCCAGGAGAGGGAAGAGAGGGAGGGCATGCAACAACACAAAGCGTACCTGATCCTAAACTAGGGGAAGTGAGGACCAGTTGGAGGCCCAAACTTCACCTGCACATACATCGCTTATATACCTAATCCTGACTTGTACCTCACATCTTTACAATAAAATAAAGTAAAAATAAATGAACAAATTTAAATTTAACTGGCCATCTTTGTTCTTGTTTTTTTGTTTTGTTTTGTGTATGTGCATGCCAAATCTGAGACCCTACTTCATCCTCACCTGAAGCCCTTCAGTCTGGGTGACTAGGACAAGAGAGAGGACACTTAGCAGTGGATATGCAGGAGGCAGGGAGTTATCTCAAGGCCCTGCAGATCTGGGTCTCCAAGAAGAGGGTAGCTGCAGCTCCCACCCTTGGCAGCCTCCTCGCTCCCCTTGGCAGGCCCTCTCTCACTCTGGGCCCAGTTACCCACTGAGCAGAGGAGCTTCTCAATGCTGATCTTCCAGCTATATCACTCCTAGTAGACTCATTCTCTTGCTCACAAACAAATAAAAGCCATGAGGAGGCTTTGCATTTTCTCAGCTCACAGAGTAGGGGGAGTTGCTTACATCTCCTACCTTGCAGCATTTCTCTTCTGGGACCTCCTGCCTCTCCTATTATTAGAGCCTCTCAGGATTCTCTAAGTTAGGCCCTTCTCTTCCTGGTCGTAAGTAGGTATCACCCCCACAGCCACACCTTCTACTTCTGCCAGCTGCATAAGATAGACCCTCTGAACCATTCTTTCAGGCTTTTCTTATAGCCCTTCTAGTGATTATTGTAGTTTCCCTTTGAACACACTCTGGTGTTCTGGGGTTTTCCAGAAATAAGCTGTGCACTACTGGATCCAGCATTCTTCATAGGGCCCTCCATATCTACCCAGACAGGTCTACCATTGACAGTGACAAGGGCTTCCTAGAAGACAAAATACTACTCCTTGCTCCTGGTTTTAGGCTTCCTTATCAGTCCAAGTCCTTCTTTCACTGAGTATCTATGGACTGAAGGCATTTTATGTAAATGAGTTGATGGATCCGAATATTTTATGGGCATCTCTGGAATTCACATGTACAGGTTCCATATTTGCATGAACGGTGTTCTATTCCTTCTTAAAACAACTTTTTCCTATTCAGATGTAAATTTAAAAGAATCAGTTACATGAAACAGATCAAGATGATTTTATCATATACAAATTTAATGAAATTGAGAAAGTAATTTACTCTTATGAAAGCATTTTATGTATCTGGAAGAAATATTTGGATGATGATGATAAGTGAGCTCAGTTGGAATGGGAGGGATGGATTTTTTTCCGAAAGCCTATTCAAATATAGAATGATTGTCACTCTATTACATTTTAGGGAAGGTAGGTGGCCCTAGGTGGTCAGACGTTCTTTGTTTTCCATGGTCTCAGGATAAATGTGAGTCTGTGAAACTAGCAACTCTTTCTGATAAAGTAGTTTTAAAATATGATGGATTGGGGATGGTATCTAGGAAGAAGGGAAGAACTGGCGAGGGTGAGGGAAACCTCCAGCCACATAGGGGCTGTTGATTTAATATAAATCAGAGATTGTTAAGAGGTATATGTGCTAAAGTTGTTTGCTGCAGGATATACCATGTAAAATCTTTCTTCTGTCTTCTCTGTGAAACCTTCAGTACAAGTCTGTATGGATCTTGTTGCTTTGGAAAGAACTAATTATTTTAGAGAACACAAAGAGATGCTGAATTTTGAAGATGGATTGTACAAGGAACAAGAAAACAGGACAGACCTGAAGGAATAAGGGAAAGCCAGTTTATACCTGGAAATCATTACCAATTTCAGATTGAGGAATTTTATGCAGTTGTTAAAAATGGTGTTTTTGGAGAATTTTTGATAATATGAGAAATGTTTTGAGATAAATGCTAAATTTGGAGAACAAGATTTCAATCATATATACTCTATGATTTCAATTATGTAAAAATTATAGAGAAGTGACTAAAAGTAAATATACCAGAATGTTAACAGTGATTGACTTGAGATGGTGGAATTATGATTACTTTTTTCTAATACTTTATGCCTTTATATAATTTCCAACCTCTTTACAATGAATGTGTACCATTTGAAATTAGGTTTCTCAAAAATTCCATTTAGACTACAAAAATTGTTGGTCTTATTCCCTCTCCCAACTATGTCTCTAATGGAATCTGGGGGAACAATGCTGAAATTCCAGCAGCCCATGTGAAAGAAAGGATGAGACCTGGTGAGATGGAAGCTGCAAAACCCTAATTCTGCTGGATCTGCTGGTCCTGATGTGCAAATGGGCAAAGACTATAGAACAGAGAAAGTATTGCTTTCAAATAACTAGGGCTGGCTCTGTACCCATAGGGCCCGGTGCAGTGAGTGGTTGGAAACTCACATGGTCATTCATAAGTGTATCCTGAACATTTACCATAATCCTGTAAGAAAGGGATTGGCAGCATCAGGATTCTGCCAGGGTGGAGGGGGGTGGGACACAGTATCAGTAAGGATACCTGATCTCAAACCAGGCAAAGTGGAGACCAAAGGGAGACCCAAATTTTACCTGTACGATGTTCATTTGTATACCGAATCCTGAGTTGTATCCCACATCTTTGAAAAAAAAAGAAAAGAAAACCCACATGGATGGCGATTACAGATAAGCAGTAGAGGCAGGAGAGGACCATGGGCAGGGCTTATTTGTGACTCTTGATGGTGACTTGCAAAAGTTTGTCCCAGCCAAGCTCAGAGCACAGATCCAGGGAGAGAGTGTGAAACAGTGATAAAACCCAATCATATAGTCAGAAAAAGTGCTGGAGAACATGAGAAAGTTGGGATTTGGAGGTTATGTGGATATTTGGGGCTTATTCCTTTTCATTAGTTCATTTATTCATAGATCCATCCATTCCTTCATTCAACAAACATTTATTGGACCTTCCAACATAGGTACTGAAGACACAACGCAAATAAAAGATTGTACACAAGTTATTGCACCTATACCAAGTCTTTTTACCTTGATTGTGCTAGGGTCATGAGTACACTGAGGTTTGTTATGGTCTTGACCAAGTTAGTGAATAAAGTTTAAAAGTAACCCTAGTTGAGGGAAGCTGGGAAAAGGTTTACATCTATAAACACTTGTTTAGATCATGCATACGTTTTCCCACTGCTTCCTGTCACACAGAACCAGAGAAAACAAGCATTGTGGAATGTGAAAGTTAGCAAGGGTCATAGAAGTTTCTTCCAGGCTGGCCCTTCATTGCATTTCCTAGGGACTGTGTATTGGTATCATTAGGGATTTTCCCGGGATTGTGTCCAGGAAGCACAACTTAATGAAAAATAATAAATGGTCTCTGACATGTGCATGGAGCTTTAGAGGTGACAATGGCCTTCAAGTTCATTATATCATGCAGTTCTAACATGAGAGCATGAGCTAGTCAGGGATCATCATTCCTATTTTGTAGATAAGAAAACAGGCTTGGAAAGGTTACATCCTCCGCCCACCACAAATAAGTAACAGATTGGATCTCCAATTAAGGTCTTCTCCCTACCTCCCAGTCCGTGGGTTTTTCATTAAAGTTCACCCAGGGAGTTAAGATGGTCCCTCATTCCTCCCAGGGAAGCAGCAGGCCCATGGCATGTTCAGAATGCAGGATATGTATGTAGAATATGTAGGTACCAGGAGAAGGAGGAAGCTAAGTATATTAGTTTCCTATGGCTGAAGTAACAATTTACCACAAACTTGGAGCCTTATAAACAACAGAATTTTATTCTTTCATTACTGTAGAAGCCAGAAATCCAAAATTAGTATTACTGGGTAGAAATCAAAGCATCCACAGGGCCACACTCCCTCTGGAGGCTCTAGGGGAGAATTTTTTTCCTTGTCTCTTTCTGGTGGCTGCTAGCATTCCTTGGTTGTGTATACATTACAATTCCAACCTTCAAGACCAGCATCTTCAAATGACTTTCTCCTCTGTCAAATCTCCCTCTGTCTCCCACTCATAAGGACAAATGTGATTACATTTAGGACACACCTGGATAACTCAGAACAATCTCCTCATCGTAAAATTTTTCAAAATAATCACATCTGCAAAGACCATTTTCCCAAGTAAGGTAGCCTTTGTAGATTCCACAATTTGTACCTAAATCTCTGAGGGACATTACTAGCCTACTATATTGGATTAGAAGCTTGCATACTCCAGTGACCTCTTCTGCCTCTGGGTAATTGCTCAGGTTAAACCTGAACATACTTGAGAAAAAAAGAAAATAATCTAATAACAAGTAGAATTCCCCCAGAAGCCAGTCCTTCCATTACTTGAGTCTATATATTTTAAGTACCAACATAGTATCCCCCAGCAAGACATTTAGTTGTGGGACAGAAGGATCAAGACAAGAGTAATCAGAATTGGCTGAATATGCGAAAATAATTTTGGGAGACAGAACAGTCATGCGGTCCCTCCTTTTATGCCCTTTTTGAGCCTGGCTATGGCTCTTCCTTCTTATTTTCCCTAAGACTCTAGATTATCTTCTTTTCGCTACCCCATTTCTTTTTCTCCCTCATTTGATTCTGCCTCTGCCTCCACCCTTGCCCTCTCCTCACTTCCCCTAACCCCTAGTCCTCATAGCCAAAGCAGGACTTTCTCCTCCCATTGCTCTCCCTTCCTCTCTCCCTCTCTCCTCAGCTCATCCCATTCCAGTTTCCTTGGCAGCAGGCTCTTTGTCCATTACAAGGTCAATGTCATGGAATAAAGATGAGTAGTGGCTTCTTGAGGCAAAAACTTTATTTTTCCAAGTTCAAAGCTTCCAAAACTGAACAAAAGATGGAGGTCTGAGGGAAGGAGTTTTGCTTTAGCTGCTCTGTTTATGGGTCTCACTTGCACATTATTCTCCTATCACCAGAATGATGAGTAGACATCTAGGTATCTGCTTACATAATTAAAGCTTATGTGCAAGAACAAAACAGGCCCCAGAGTTAGGCACCCATTACTTGGGTGGTCAGGCTGAGAGTAAAAATTCTACCAAAACTAAGATCTTTTATTAACCATGTAACCTCTAGACCTTTGAAAGTCACAGGAGTAATATCTAATAGGATTTTTAGGAAGCATAAATGAAATAATGTCTGTGAAATCCTCTAGCATAGAAATTAGTGCCATGTGACAGTCAATACATACCATGAAACTGATTTTTGAGTTGCTTCCTCTATGAAGACTTTTCTAACTTCCTTCTTCCAGGAGAACCACCCCTCTTTCCTTAGTACACCCTTTGCACCTTGTTTATGTCTCTGTCTTAGAACCTATGATACATTATTACCCTACTCTGCCGCCATCTGCTCACACCCTTACCGCTTTCCCCAGCCTCTGAGCTCCTCCAGGACAGAAATGCATCTTATTCATCTTCGTAACCCCAGTTCCTAGTATGGTGACAGGCTCCTGGGAGACGCCTTGTAAATATGGGGTGGACTGGTTTGAAATGGTGAGGGTTTCTGAACATAAACATTTCGGGCGAGGATTGTTTTTAATTCATCATGCCAGTTTCTGACTCCTTGTATTTATTAAGATCAATGGCAAAACTCGTTGAAGGGCATCTGGCTGCAGTAGCCCCAAGAGATTCTGTCGGCTTTGGTTCACCCAGGCAGACGGGCCTTATTAAGAGAGATCAAACTGTTTACTATGCTGACAGTGCCCATACTTGCTTCCCTCCCAAGCTGGTGTGGTTTGCCACTCGATGCAGTCACATTGCTGGAATGATAAAGCCTCATGTGAGAGCCATGCTCCTCTCCAGCAAGCCCAAGGGGGCTGCCTCATGGGCTCGTTTTCCCTGGGGATGTCTTCTCTGGCTACAACTAGAGTCCTGTCTAGATGCAATGGATAAAAGTGCACCCAGGGAGTCACATGTAGACTGGAAGGGTCCTGGGGCCTGGAAGTGCCAGAGGCCATTCTCCAAGAATGTGTGTGGGACATTGTCAGGGTAGGATACCTCCAGTGTTAGAGTTTGGGAAAGAATACATTGTGTATCAAATCTGAGGATGTCATGGAGGATCAATAGGAGAATGAGCTGCAAAGACATAACTGAGAGTCTCTGAAATAGACAGGCCAGGGAAAGAAGTGGATAACTGACTGAGTGTTTATTAACAACTAAAACTACAGGGTGTTAGGATATGGCCAATGTGCCAGGCATAAGTGTCTACTTTATCTTTTTAATCACATGACAACACATGCAGTAGGCTTGCACAAGAAGAAACTGAGGCCCAAGGAGCTAAGAAGCTTGCTTAGCTTCACACAATAAGCAAGAGGCAGAAATGGATTAAGCGCGGGCAGTGGGCCCCAAGCTTCTGCTCCAAGCACACTTCACCGCCAGTATGGATGGGCTGTGCTGCCTCTTTCATGTTGTGCTTAGCACGGGCTGTAGAGGCATGAGCCCAGCTGATTTGGGGGTTCATGGGAAGTAGAGAGGCCCACTGCCTGTCTTATAAAGAAATAACCCTCTTCTCCCCCTTATTGCTTATTTCTGGCTCTTGTATCAGTGTTAGTGTCATTACATTGTACTGGGATGGAGTTTTCATTCATTATTCAATATTCATTGTCGTGAGTAGGGCCTCTTCTTATCATTGGGAAATGTGGCCTTTCCTGAATCAATCATTGTAAGACGAAGCAGGACCTGAGACAGGAAATTGGGAAGATGGGAGAAAGAATTCCCTGTCTCTCTTAGTCACTCCCAGACTAGAGGTCAAAGAGCGTAGATTTCTAAGTCATGACTCTCCGATGCTAGATGGAAGCCACCATTTAAAGACTGAACAAAAACCAGAGCCACAATCTGAAGAAAGCCAAGCTATATCATGAGAACCAGATTATCTAGTTACAAATTATTCTCTATGCTTATTTTCTGGTTGCTATCCCTGAACACTGCGTGAAGAGTTGTTTAAATACCCTACCCTGCCCTCTGCTCCGAGCAGGGAGATTTCAAGAGAAGGAATGTGGTTAGGGTATTAAACAGGAGCAGGGCCCTCTGAGGTCAGCATGAGAGGGGAATCTCTGAAAACAAGAGTTGAGCTATGTTGTTTTCTGCTTCTCTCTGCGCAGAGAATCATTCTCCTCAGCTAGCCTTGCATAATGTCTCTCTTAGGATCCGTTTGGCTATGAGGAACAGAACATGTTAAATCGAACTGACTTAAACAGTAGGGAAATGTATCATCTGACATAAGGGGAGCCCTGGACGTCTGTGTCATCAGTGTAGCAATGATGGCATCATTTACACGGGTTCTTTCTGAATGAAACACTTTCCACATTCCCACACCTGAACCAGAGGTAGGAGGCAGTGGAATACCTCAAGACGGTAATGGGTAGATGCCTGAATAAAATCAGGATTCATTTGAGAAATTCTCTTGGCAACCAGCAGAATTTGCTACAGAGAGTCTAGCTGTTATTTTTTCTTTTGAGTTGGAGTCTCACTCTGTTGCCCAGGCTGGAGTGCAGTGGTACACTCACGGCCACCCTAGCATCAATCTGCTGGGCTCCAGCGATCCTTCTGCCTCAGCCTTCCAAGTAGCCGGAACTACAGGCATGTGCTACCACACCTGGCTAATGTTTTGATTTATTGTAGACATGAGGTCTCACCAAGTTGCCTAGGCTGATCTCAAACACGTGGGCTCAGGCAATCCTCTCATCTCGGCCTCCTAAAGTGCTGGGACCACAGGCTTGAACCACCACGCTTGGCCTATTTTTTCAAGTAAAATAGCAATTTCCTTAAAATGGACCTTTGCTTCTGTGGTTAGCTGGAATTTGAGGGCCTCTTATTGTATCTAGGTTGGAATTCAGGCATGTTGGCAGGGCCATTGTTGCCAGGTACACACAGTGCTTAAACCTTGTGCCCACAGATGACTTGTTGTGGCTTATGGCTAATCTCTGAGTCACGGTCCAAAATTTCAAGGGGCTATAGTTTCCATGGGCTGACCCTCTCCTCATAGAGGATATATATATTCCTTAAAATTGAATCTCTGGAGAACTACTAGGTACCCACAAATGCCACTGTCTTATGCAAACACATCCAGGTGGGGACTGTCTGGTGGCTGTCTTTATAGTCTATGGTTCTAGGAAGCTCTATGTGTGATCTGGCAGTACTGAGTTGGTCCCTCTGTTCCTGAAGTCTGTCCAGATTTGGGATTAACTCTTTTCTTACACTTTGGTTAATGTGGCTTTGCAAAAATGGAAGAGCTTTCACATCTCTATCCCCTAGCCCTTATTTCCTTCACTGAACATGCATTTTCTAAATGCCTCCTGAGCACCAGGAACCAAAGAAGGAATGATATTAACATATCCATCTTCTTGCTCTAGATATTGTTACTCAACCCATGTGAGGAAGTAAGGAATTGTATTAAAGGCAGGCACTTTAGTGAATCTATACTTTGGGTGGTACTGCTAGGAACATGTGGGGTGATGGATAGAGAGGTGCATGGAGTATGACCCACACATGCTTCTGTGGGGGAAGTGATACTGTGGAGCATAATAAACAGCAGAAGTCATTACAGCCAAGGCTATATCACCCAGTCTGGCAATGAACCATATGTCACATGTCAATGAACTATACCAATGGGGTATGGGGGTTTCCTTCATCAAAATTCCCAGACATTGGCCAGGTCTGGTGGCTCAGCCTGTAATCTCAGAACTTTGGGAGGCTGAGGTGAGTGGATTGCTTGAGCCCACAGGTTCGAGACCAGCCTGGGTAACTTGGCAAGACCTCATTTCTACAATAAATCAAAAATTAACTGGGTGTGGTAGCGCGCGCCTGTAGTTCCGGCTACTTGGAAGGCTGAGGTGGAAGGATCACCTGAGCCCAGCAGGTCGACACTGGGGTGGCCGTGAGCATGCCACTGCATTCCAGCTTGGGCGAGGGAGACTCCAACTCAAAAAAAAAAAAAATTCCCATACATCACTCCTGATAGGTGACAAGCTGCTAAAATGAAACAGACGAGAAGCCCAGAGGCAAGTAGGGAAATATCAATAGGTGTTGTCAGGGTCATCCTTTGTGACTCCTCATCTGGCTTGCTATTGCTTCAGAGAGGCAAACAATGCAATTTTTCTTCACTGGTGGTGTCTCAGTGGCTGAGTCAGCGGCAAAGCTGCCAGCACTATGTAACTACTCCAGATCAGGATGGTGGAGGTGGACATGTGGCACATTAAGCATACACTGCATCCTCTGTCTACTGGCTTTGAAAGACAAATAGAATGAGCTTCTGCAGAAACTCAGTGTGTGTGTGTGTGTGTGTGTGTGTGTGTGTGTGTGTTCCTATCAGAGGAAATGTGTTAGAGTGTGTGGACCTGAATATGTTTCCATTACAAGCATTTCCACAGAAGCTTAGACAACTCTGCCAGGCCTAGGGCTCTGTCTCCTGGTCACTTGGGAATGGAGGCCACTGATTGTGTCAAGCAGAATTCCAGCCTGAGCAGCCACAGTGCCATGCAGCACCTTGAGCTGTCAGACCAGGAGAGCTATGGATTTATTCATTCTCCTCAAGGGATGAGCTTCCCTGCAACAACAGAACCTGGGCAACTGTTTGATGTCTTGGTGTCTTAGCCCATTTGTGTTGCTATAAAAGAAAACTTGAGGTTGGGTAATTTATGAAGAAAGGAGGTTTGTTTGACTTATGGTTTTGCAGGCTATACAAGAGGCATGGTACCGGCATCTGCATCTGGTAAGGGTTTCAAGCTGCTTCCACTCGTGGAGGAAGGTGAGGTGGAGCCAGTGTGTGCAGAGATCACATGGTGAGAGGTGAAGCAAGAGAGAGGCTCTTGTGGGAACGAATAGATTGAGATATCACTCACATTCTTTCCCAGAGATATCATTAATCTATTTATGAGAGTTCTGCCTTCATAACCCAAACACCTCCCATTAAGCCCACCACAGTATTAGGGATCAAATTTTAACATGAGATTTAAAGGAGTCAAATCAAACTATAGCATTCCACTCCTGATCTCCCAAATCTGATTGTCCTTCTCGTATGCGAAATACAATCATCCCTTCCCAATAGCCCTTAAAAGTCTTAAGTTGTTCAAGAACCAACTTAAAATTTTCAAGTCCACAATTTCATCTGAGACTTGAGGCAAGTTCCTTATATCTGTGAGCCTGAAAAATAAAAATAATAAAAATAACATTTTTTGCTTTCAAGAAACAATTGTGGAACACACATGAGGTAAGGATTCTTGTTCTAAAAGGGAGAAATCAGGCAAAAGAAAGAGGAAACAGACCCAATGCAAGTCCAAAACATGGCAAGATAGACATTAAATTTTAAAGCTGCAAAATAATCTCCTTTGATTCCATGTCCTGCATCCAGTGCACACTGGAATGAGTAGTGGGTTCTCAAGGCCTTGAACAGCCTAGCCCCCTATGACTTTGCTGTGTGCAGTCCACATGACTGCTTTCATGGATTGGAGTTGAATGCCTGAAACTTTTCCAGGATGAGGTTGCTTGCTGCTGGTGGCCCTGTTATTCCAATGGCAGCCCTGTTCCCATAATGCTAATAGGCACTGCCCTCTAGAGTAGGAGCTCTCTGAAGTGGCTCTCTCCCTGGTACCTCATGATAGATTTCTAACTGTGCATTCAGGCTTTCCAATACATTCTCTGAAGTCCTGGTGGAAGCTGCCAAGCCTCTATCCCTCTTACATCCTGAGTGTCTGCAGACATAGCATCACATGGATGTCACCAAGGCTTATTGCTTGCTCCTTCTGAGCAGCAGCCCAAACAGTATCTGGGGCTCTTTGAACCACAACTGGACTAAAGCAGAAGCAGCTGTGATGTAAAGAGTAGCATCTTGAGGTGACACAGGGCAGCAGCACCCGGGGTCTAACTCCCGGAAGCCATTCTGTTCTCTTGGGCCTCTAAATTTGTGATGGAAGGGGATGCCTCAAATATTTCTGAAGTGCCTTTGGGGCCTTTCCCCCATTGTCTTGACTAATAGCACTTGGATCCCTTTTAGTTATGCCACTCTCTTTAGCAAGGGTTTGCTTCTCAGCGCTCTTGGATTTCTCTCCTAAAAGCACTCCTCTGTCTCTACCACATGATCAAGTTGTGAATTTTCCAAATCTTATGCTCTGCTTCCCTTTTAACTATGAATCCCCACCTTTAGATCATTTCTTTGCTGCTGTAACTGATCTAAGCTGTTGAAAACAGCCATATCAATTATTGAATGCTTTGTTGCTCAGAAATTTCTTCTGCCAGATACCTCAGGTCATCACTCTTGAGTTGGCCACCCACAAATCCCTAGGGCATGAATACAATGCAGCCAGGTTCTTAACTGGGCATAACAAGGATGACCTTTGCTCCAGTTCACCATAATTTCCTCATTTCCATCTGAAACCACATCAGCATAGCCCTCACTGTCCATGTTTGTATCAGCATCTTGGTCAAAACCAATTAACTAATCTCTAAGAAGTGCCAAACTTTCTTTTGTCTTTTTTTCTTCTTCTGAGCTATCTAAACTCTTCCAATTTCTGCCCATTACCCAGTTCCAAAATGGCTTCCACATTTTCAGGTATCTTTATAGTAACACCCCACTCCTTGGAATCAATTTTCAGTCTTAGCTTCTTTGTGTTGCTGTGAAGGAATATCTGAGATTGGGCAGTTTATAAATAAAAGAGGTTTGTTTTGTTCATGGTTCTACGGGCTGTACAAGAAGCATGGCACTGGCATCTGTTTCTGATAAGAGCCTCAGCTGCTTCCATCCATGGTAGAAGGTGAAGCCAGTGTGTGCAGAGATCACATGGTGAGAGAGGAAGCAAGAGAGAGCAGGAGCAAGAAAGAGGGGATGGGAGGTGCCAGGTTATTTTTAACAACCAGTGTTTGTGGGAACTAATAGAGTGAGAATTCACTCACCCACCCCCTCAAGGGAGGATATTAATCTATTCATGAGGGATCTGACCCCATGATTCAAACACCTTCAGTTAATCCTACCTTATTGGGGATCAGTTTCAGCATAACATTTGGAGGAGACACACAAACCAAATTAGAGCACCTGGGATGGAATGTACCCTCTGTTAACATGGCCTGGGGAATTCCCTGTGTGCACTGGCTCCTCAGGTCTTGGGAGGTCTAACTTGCACTAGATCTGAGAGGTTAAAACAGTGTTCCCCTTCAACATCACCACCTCCACCATTTCCACCTTTTCCCCACCTCCTTCTCTAGTATTTCCTCCCCCTTTATCTCTAACCACCATCACTACCACTACCACAACCCTTACACCTCTTCCTCTACAACCACCACCTTCATCTCCAACACCATTACCACCTCTTCCTGCGTTATTGGCCACTGTCACTTCCTTTGTCAACATTGCTTGCACTACCCCATTTCTTCCTCCACTGCCATCATCATCCCCATCTCTACCTCCACTACCACCCAGCATGGTCATCTTCTCCCTCACCACCATCACCACCACTTCTACCACCACTATCACCAACATCATTAACCACATACTTCACCATTATGACTACCCCCTCCCTCATCACTATTGTCAGTCCATCATGAGTATCATTACTGCCACTACCACGACTATTGAAAACAGCACATCACCTCCAGTGTCACCACAACCACCCTATAATTCTGGGTGTTTGCAATGTGACCTGTGTTTTGGGGGGGTCAAATCTCACTTGTTATTATTTCTTACAATGATTCCTCCCATTGTAAAGGTCCTTACAATTTATAAATCTCCAAGCACATAATACAAATGATTTCCTTTAGGTAAGGCAACTTTCATGAATCAGGGATTTGGATTAAATAACCTACAAATTTTCTTCCAGCTCCAAGATTCTTTGGTAGATGTGTGCATCCAAGTATTTGTGTACACACATGCCAGCCCATAAGCACGGGCAGCCAATTCATCTGGTATTCATATTCCTTTCTGTGAGAATTTCTGATAGATCTACATGTAGAGTCTGTGGAAGGAGATGAGGCACAATGACATAAGCAATCTCCTTCAAGCTCACACCACTCAGCATTGCCTTATAAACCAGTAATGTATCCCAGAATTCTGGCTTGTGGCAAAGCTTGAGGGTTGCATGATATACAAGAAGAGTCATCATGGAGAATTGAGGAAAACTGATGTTAAAATCTTTTAGGCCATCTGGGTTCGGTGGCTCAACCTGTAATCCCGCACCTTTGGGAGGCTGAGGTGAGTGGATTGCCTGAGCCCACGGGTTCGAGACCCGCCTGGGCAGCGCGACCTCTTCTCTACAATAAATCAAAAAATTAGCTGGGCGTGGTAGCGCATACCTGTAATTCCGGCTACTTGGAAGGCTGAGGCGGAAGGATCGCCGGAGCCCAGCAGGTCGAGGCTGCGGTGGCTGGAAGTGGCCACTGCACTCCAGTCTGGGCGACAGAGTGAGACTCCAACTCAAAAAAAAAAGAAAAAGAAAAGGCAATATGTGAAAATATCAGATGCCAGACCCGGAACACAAGGGGTGTTGGTTCTTTCCCTCTCTCTCCCACTGCCCCAAGACCCCACAGCCTTCAGCTGCTTGGGGAACACCATTCCTGCCCTAATCCTCTCAGACAGTGGGCTTCCTGTTCTCAGTTCTATCTCAAATGGCTCTAAAGAAAGAACACAGTGATCCTGTAAAATGTCACTGAATCAGAAGCTCTGCAGCTTTGCCAACAATCTGGAGGAGAGGACTTCAGAGCAGCTTAACAGAAAGAGTGAGAGGACACAGTCCCAGGACTGGGGTCCAGGATGGACACAGATCCTAGGACTTCCATTTTTTCTACCACTCCAGGATAGGAACACATACACCACACACACCAGCCAATCTCATTGTTGGGCAGAGGACAAAGACAAGCAGGAGTCAGAGCCCCCAGAAACTCAGAACTGTGCCCATGAAGCCTGACTGATTCACGGTCTACATCCAAAAAGATGCTACCCAGGCAGTGACTTCCGTTGCAGCCCTTGCCTTGGAGCATACAGATGAGCAGTCTGGCGCCTCCCTGTTGCTACCAACTCAGCAGGTTTTCTCACTGTTTCTCTTCTTTTGTTTCTGCTTGAGGGTCCCTCCAGCCTTTAGCCCATGTCTCTCTTTCTCTCCATCCTGTCAGCCTCAGCAAGGCTGGCAGGGACTTTCAGTGGGGACTGGTTGGCTAGGAGACCACAGAAGCACAGGCTGGGCCTGGGGAGTCATTCAGAGAAAATGACTTCATGGCAATGACTTCCCCTCTATCCTAGCTGCTAGCACTGTCCTCGAAAGCTCAGAATCAGAACCAAGGAGCCAACTGGGTCTACCTGTGAGGAGCCTTCTTAATTCTTGTTTAGCTCACAAGACCGTGCAAAGGGAGGAAATTATGACCAAACCTGGGACTCACGTGTCGGAATCCACTGGAGTTGGAAACTTCACTAATGCTCTGAGCCCTAGAGTTGATACCTGTTCTTCTACTTACTAGTTCAATGACTTTAGGCAAACTACTTATCCTGTCTTTATGCCTTGCTATTTTAATCTGTAAGACAGGAATAAATAATTACATCTGTTTAAGAGGGTTGTTGTGAATTTAAATGAAACTTACTCGCTGGCATGTGAGAATTTCCCAGTGTTCTACAAATGTTAGCTAGTGCTGCTCTTACTACAACTGCCTTCACCATGACAAAAATCACGGTCATTCTCAACAAAGCATGTTAGAAGAGCCAACCCAAATCCCAAAAGTTAGGATCTGCTTTGTCACCCTTTAATTAGCACCTATAATGTGAATGCTGCTGTGTGCCTTTGCTGGCATTAACTCTTCTAACCCACACAATTAGCCTGTTCAGTGAATCCTATAATTTCCCACCCTTTTATAGATGAGAAAACTTCAGGATAACAGAGTTTTCCTAAGGTTGAGAAAATAGGGGTAGGGAAGATATAATCAGAGACCGCCTGGTGGTCTATTTCGTGGGTCTTTAAAACACTTCCATCATTCAGTACCAAATATGTACTAACAATCTGCTATGTAAATGCACTATTCTAGGTGACTCAAGGATTACATACTCTTGGTCAGTTATTTGTGCCTTGCTTCATTCCAAAGAGGAGCTGAGGGCATCTGCAAGTCACCCATGAGCCAGGCAGCAAAAAAGTGCAAAAACATCAAGACAGAGAAGAACTGAGTTGAAATTCCAGTTCCATCACTTACCAGCCAAGTGACTTGGGTATGTAATATAAAACTTCTGTAAGTTTTCATTTCCATCACAGATGAGTTATGCAAACTGATAGATAGTTATTATTATCCCATTTCTCTGATGAGTGAAATGATATTCAGAGATGCTGAACCTTTACAAAGTTTGCAAAACAACTAGGTAAGCAAAGAATAGAGCCAGATATTGGCCCCAGGTTGATCTAATTTCAAATTCCAAAGCTCTTCCTACAATTCTGAGCTCTCTGAATGGTGCTCTTCCAATGTAGAGTTGGGATTCAACACAGTACAACTCTTCCTATTACATTGTGGTACTGTGATTTTTCTAGGGGTATTGCTCTTAAGGGGGGAAAAATAAAACAGGTCAACACACATTCTGACTTAATTTCCTTTTGTCCCTCCCAAATGATTCAATTCCTCCTTTCAAAAATAATGAACAGGAATACCTCCTTCAAAATATGGGTGATGTGGGAGACAATGGGTTAATGGAAAGTGAGGCAGCCCAGACTGTTACTGGATTGTTCTTTCTTCATCCTCTGTTCTATGTATTATCGCAGGCTAGGCATCTTCTCCTACACACCATGGAAAAATACTCACCAAGGTCATCTGCAGTCTCCTGGTGGTCTGCCTCACAGGTCTTTAAAACATGTCCATCATTCAGTACCAAGTATATACTAACAATCTGCTGTGTACATGCACTGTGCTAGGGTGACTCAAGGATTACAAGGGTGCCAAGCCTCAAAATATGACAGTCCATGGTGGGGAATGACTAGAGGAACTAGAACTAGAATCTAAGGCACAGTAAGAGAAACAGCTATGAGGTTTATCCTCACCCAGCATCTCTCCCACTTTTCTCACCCTACTCATCTTTTTCTGTGTTACCTTTCCATTCCCATGAATGAAACGACCTCCCTGGCAACTAAACCGAGCATTTTCAGCCCAGACCTCTCTTCCTAATTGAGTCCTAATCATTTAGCTGCCATTTTGATGACTGCAATGGTTCATTTTATGTGTCAATGTGATTGGGCTAGGGGATGCCCAGGGAGCTGGTAGGACATTATTTCTGGGAGTATTTCCAAAAGAAATTAACATTTGACTCAGTATACTGAGTAAAGACCACCCTCCCTAATGTGGGTAGGCATCATTCAATTTGTTGACAGCCTGAATAGAATAAAAAGGGGGAGAAAGGAAGAATTATCTCTCTATTCCTGAGCTGGGACATCTATCTTCTCCTGCCCTTGATATCAAATTTCCTGGCTCTTGGGCTTTTGGGTTTTGACTGAAGAAACTATTGGCTTTCCTGGTTCCCTAGCTTGCAGATAGCAGATTGTGGAACTTCTCAGCCACCATAATGGCATGAACCAATTCCCACAGTCTGTCTGCCTACCTATCCATCTATCTACCTGTCTGTCTGTCTATCTATCTATCTATCTATCTATCTATCTATTCCTGTCTATCTATCCATCCAACTTCTTGGCTCCGTTTCTCTGACTAATACAATGACCATCAAAACCAACATGGTCAAAGCTGCACTCATTATCTTCCTGCCATCAGCATTACCTTCTCGATGAAAGGAAACATTGTTCACCAGTTGCCAAAAAAAGAAACTTGGGCTCTCCCTTAATAATTTTTCCTCCCTTGTATTGAACCAATATCCAATATCCTTCCACATCTTTCTCCAGGATATTCCTTGAACATATTTTCTTTTCTCATCTCTACAGTCATTTGTCCTAATTCAGGATTTTGTTTGGATTATTCGATAAGCCCCCCAGATGATCTTCTTGCCTCCATTTCAGTCCATCTCTGACCTGCTGTTTATACTTTATCAGAGTGATCTTTCTAAAAGCAAAAAAATCCAAACTTATACTTCCCATGCTTAAAATTCCTGCTGCCTTCAGCATAAAAATCAAAACTCCTTAGCCTGATTCACAAGGCTTTTCTCTTTTTTATTTTTAAAGACAAGGTCTTGCTCTGTTACACAGGCTGGAGTGCAGGTGTGCAATCAGGGTTCACTACAACCTTGAACTCTAAGACTCAAGCAATCTTCCTGCCTCAGCCTCCCGATTAGCTAGGACTACAGCCATATGCCACCATATTCAGCATCTTTTTTTTTCTTCAGTAGAGACAGGGTCTTGCTATATTGCCCAGGCTGGTCTTGAATTCCTGACCACAAGCAATACTCCTGCCTCAGCTCCCAAAGTACAGGGATTATAGCTATGAACCACTGCACCTGGCCTGGTTCACAAGTCTTTCCAAGGACTGACTCTAGTCTCTGCTGTCCTCTCTTCTCTTCTCCCAATTTGCATTGCATCATGGTCCATAATTAGGGTGATTGAATAGCTTCTTCATCCAAACCAGGATACTTAGGAGAATGAAAGAAGGCGTAGTCCTAATTATACTGGGATAAACTGGGATTCTTTAAGGCAAATATATGGTCATCCCAACACCTAAATCCATGCATTTTTCTCTCTTTCCCCCAGAGCTAACTGGCTTCTTTTCTCTGTGTCTCTTGGCTCAGGTTTCCAGAGCTAGAGAAATCTTTTGACCAAGCTCTTCTTTTCAAGGCAATCTCAAGTTATTGTTGGTGGCCAGTCTCTAGATTGGTTGACTGCCCTTATGCCAGGTGACCAGAGGTATCAGTCAAGGATGTCAGTGGGTGGGTTGCCCCATGGTACAGAATGTGGCTACTCAAATGTTCAGGGTCACTTACTGAGGCAAGACCTATGACTGGGCACTCCTTTGGAAAGGGAAGAAGACAAGAAGATACTTTGAAATACCTCTACAGAATTAGGAATTTAGCAAATGTTTGTGGAATGATAATAAATTTTAGTCTTCTTCTCTTAGACTATCTCCACTCCCACCCCATCTCTCCTGGTTACTCATTCTCCCCTCTAGTACCAACATTTTTCATGCTAAGACCAGAACTTCAAAAGTCCTAGGGCTAATTGATGTCAAGCAGGCACCATCCCTGGCCAAAAAAACACAGACAGGGTTGGCCTTGAAGAGTGGATCTGGGAGGCAGTCTAGAACAGTGGTTAATAGAAAGACTTTGCAGGTTCAAATCCCAGCCCTACCACATATTAACTGAGTAACCTTGAGCAAGTTACCTAACTTTTCTCAGTCTTGGTTTCCTCATACGTAAAATGAAATAAGACTTATCCTAAGGAGTTTATGCAAAGATTCAGTAAAGTGTGAAATTAATGCCATGACACTCAATAGCCACCATTATTATTACTATTGAACAAGCAGAGGTTCAGCCCAACATAAGGTTATGACATAGCCAGGTATTCCCCAGGGGCCTGTAGATTACACCTCCTGAGCACCCCAAATCAAAACCTTCAAAAACTTTCCTCAAATAGATGGAAAGCCTGGCTTGCTCTGAATAAAACACATGAGAGAATCATGTGAGAACTGTATCAAATTTTGCTAGACTCAGCAAGGGAAGCATTTTCACATTGTACAGCATGATATTAGAAACACAGACTCATAAAAGAGTCAAACTGTAAGGATTACATCCGGTTCAAATTCTTTATGCTTGAATTTCCTGCAGCACTACCATCAGAGGACAGTCTGGCCCCTCTATTAACTAGGGGATTCGCTATTTTCAGAAACAGCTTGTTCTATCTGTGTCATCTATGACCATCAAGATTTTTTTTTTATCATATTGAGCCAAAATGTATTTCCCTCTAACTTTTGGACTGTTATCTCTGTTTTACCCTCTGGGTCCCTTAAAGGAGTTCTATGGAACTTGTCTTTGTATTCTAACCCCATGGATTCAGCTGGAGCTACTATGATCTTATCCTCCATAAGCCACAACTAATTGGTCCAAAAGTGAGCACTTGACTCAAGTCAGGCCGATCAAAATCCTCTGGGATTTTAAAAATTGGAACCAAGACAAGGTATCATAGTTTTCTGTCACCTAGAGAAAATTAGTCTGAAATGTGAAGGATGAAGTTCAGAAAGAAGCAGAGATAAGATGGGGTTTGGAAGGATAGAGAGAGGGTGAGAAGGAGGGAGGAGAGGAGAGAAGAGGAGATATTAAGACCTGGTGGCATCCAATCCCTTGTTCTGGTTGCTCATGTGATCCATCCATTTTCCTGTTTTCTTTCTGCAGTTTGATAATTCAGAGGTTTGGGTTCACTTTCTGCTATTTCTTACTAGAGTCTTGACTAACTTGGACCACATGGATAGGTCAGACCCCTTTTCCCCAAGACTTCCCTCAAATATTTGAATACATTTGGATCCTCTGCCCCAGATAGTCTTGCTCCTTAGCATAGTCCACTGACTCTCTGGAGCTGTCAGGTTCAGTGGTGCTTCACCTGACAGGGACCACATAGAGCTTTGTCTTTGTTTTACTATTGGGCTTATCTGTAAGGCTTAGTTTGAAAAAAAGAGTCTGTGATTAAAAAGTGTTTTGAAAAAATTGTCCTTGATTTTAAATTATTTGAGGTACAGCCCATGCTGGGCTTATTGTTTTATTTTCAGTGTTTAGAATAGACCATGGCTCACAGAGAAATCAATAAGTGTTAGATGAATGAATGTATTATTGGGTTCAAGTTCAACAACCTGACTGTTTAAGTCTCCTGGAGCTGCCTTTATATACCCTTTAAAAAACTTTCTTCCTTGCAAATATTTGCCTAGAAGTAATAGGCTGGACTGGACACCAGCAAGAGTCCCATAGTTCCTCCTTCATACCCCAGCCACTCTGCTCCACATCTACCAGCTCGGTCAACTTGTCAGCTGGCTAACTTGGAGGATGTCCTTTCTCCCTAGCTGAATTTTCTTCTCTCTTCCTTTCAAATCCTGCTGTGCTGTTATTCAGTTATGGAAACAGCAGAAATCATTTTAGAAAGGAAGCCAGCTGGTTCATTAGTCTGATTAAACTCAAGCAAGTTCACATGATGTATGATGTGTTTTCTCCTTGGCCACAGTGAGTTTTGCAATGATTATTAATCTTGGGGCTCAGTCACCCCTCACATCTGCAACATCATGTGGGTCAGAGAGAAAGGACGGGGCTACAGTGAGATGATGCCAGGGCTTTCCAAGTTGCAGTGGGTCAGTGCCCCCACTCCCTCTTTGCAGGCTTGGTACACTCAACAAAGTATGCCAGGTTCCCCTAGTCTATCAGAAAGACCCTGGTCTTCAAAGTCAATGAGACTTGTTTTTAAAATCAGATGTTGCCATTTACCAGCTATGTGAGTTGAGGCTCAGATTCTTCATTTGAAAGGTGGATAAAAATGCCTATCTTTGGGAGTCACAAAGACAGCTAACTACTTAAAGTTCCAAATGAGGTTTGTTCGAAATGTGTGGAACATAGGCAGGAGTGGGAAGAGGGAAGTCATGGGTCACAACAAGGTAAGCAGGGACAAACACAAAAGGTCTTATAAGTTGGGCAAAGGGGTTTAGGATTTTATGTTTAAAGTATTAGGAGGAAAGTATTGTCGAAAGATAAAATCATGGAAAAGTGATATAATTAATTAGATCTGTACTTTGGGGAGCTCACTCTGGTTACAAGACAGAAGGTATAGATTGAGTGATTGGACTGGCATAAGGCTTGTGGCAGGAAAAATGATCAGGAGATAAGCACAATCGTCCATGGAGAAATGATGGGACCCTGGATGAAGGCAGGAAGTGGAGCAATAAGGAATCTGTCTCTCTTGCAGCAGACTTGGAAATCAACAAGGATGCAAAACAAATTGTCATTGCTGTGGGACTGAAGGTGTAAGGGAGCCCAGGAGAGGGGGAGTCCTAGCCGACCCCAAGTTTCTCAGCTTAGTTGGCTTTGCAGACAGTGGGCACCATTTCCTAAGGAAAAGAAAACATGTGAAGAAGCAAATTTGTGAGGCACAAGGAGACAAGTTGAGTCTGGGGCAAGTTGAGTTCAAGGTACTATTTTCAAAATTTCCATATAATGGCATAGAATGCAATCTGATAGGGACAACTAGAGGTCTAAAGAGCTGCCCTCCCCAGATTCTATTTCTGGGAAGATGACAGCCAAACTAACCAAGACCAACCTTCGTTTGTCCCTCCAGTTTGACAGTTTTCCTGGGACATCCCTTTGAAGGCTGCAGCAGCCATGGCTGGGATTAGAAATGCTTCTAAGTTTTCTACCAAGAAGTCTCATTGTGCAGAGCACCAAAACCTACCATTTCCTATTTTGCCCTTACCCTCCAGTTATGTTCATTGCAAATATGCCTTTTCTCAACTGGTTCCAGGTACAAAAGGAAAGCCGGTAACAGCTTCAACAAGCGAGAACTGCAGTAGGTTTGCACACCTGGGGTCATCTTTGAACCTAGATGATTGTTGCCACTCAGTGGGGAAAAGTCACAATGATGGCGAGAATGTCAAGGAAAAGCATTCAGATAAATGATTAGTAGAGACAATGAAAAAGAAAACATGGCAAACAACCTGTCTACAAAAAAATCCACAAAATGTTCCACAATAGGCGAAAAAAAGAAAACAGACCTCAAGGTTACCTGCAGAGGATGGCTTCATGGAGAAAGCATAGGTTTTAGAGCATTTATTGTCTTTGGTTCAAATCCCAGGAGAAAACCTGACTATGTGACATTGGTCAAGTCACGTCAACTCTCTGAGACTCAGTTTCTTCAACTGTAAATGTTTATGCTAATACCTTCCTTGAATAGTCTGGAGGAGAATTGGCCCAGCAAGGTGACCAGTGCAAAGGGAAATATGGGTTCATTGCAGAGGTAGTAACTGCTCTTACCGCCTCCACTTGCCCTGCTTTCAGTGTTCTTGGGTTGGTTCTTCCTGTTTCACAACCATAGGTTGAGTGTCCCTGTGAGACACTCTGGTCAAATGCCCTCAGCTCTAGGAAGATGTTGACTGCAGGACATCCCCTGGACATACCTTTTCACTCATGGAACTCGAGGTAGGAGTCTTCTTGGTTTATAAAAAATGGGGTATGGCATCAGCTTCACTGGACTTTGAAAACGTCTGATTTTGAGGAGAAGCAGCAAGGTGGAAAGAGCCTGCATCTTGATGTCTGACAAGACTGGGTTTGACTCCTGCCACTGCCACCCCAAATGTATGGCCTTGGGCAGCTCACCTCACTCACTTGACTTCAGGGCTGTCTCTCCCTCAATGGGTGATCATGAGAACAAAATTGCATAACCCATGAGAGAGAGCCTGGCACAGAGTAAGCACATGATGCATGTCCTTCTTCTTCTCCTTCCTCTCTTCTCAATATCTTCGAGTTTCCAAAAATTTAGTATAAAACTGCATAAGGCTAAATGGCATCAATCAATCTCTTAAGTTATTATTAAATGTAATTGTCAGAAGAAGAGAACAGGCAAACAAGCATCCAGAATCCATCAAAATAAGCTGATTCTGACTTTGTGGATTGATGGCAAATTGGCCTAGTTTCTATTCCTCCCCTTTTTAATGCTGCAGAGATGAGATAACACCAATACCTGGGCCACAGAAGAAAATGCCTCAATGTATTCATTTTTAAAGTTTAATCCCTTTCAAATATAAAAAGCAGAGAGCCCTCTAGAACAAAGTGGCCCAACGATGCTGTGTGCTTATCAGCAACTCAGCTTTGACTGTTCAACCTGGAGGCTCTTCATCATCTCTATTCGTCACCAGCAGCAAGAAGATAAGCAGTAAGTCTCTATATTAAGCTATCATCAAAATATCATAGAGTTGAAGTTCACATATCTATACATTTTAATGATCAAACATGGCAGCAGTTAAAAAATGTAAAACCAGGCCAGGTGCGATGGCTCAATCCTATAATCCCAGCATTTTGGGAGGCAGAGGTGAGAGGACTACCTGAGACCGTGGATTCGAAACCATCCTGGGCAACATAGTAAGACCTCGTCTCTACAATAAATCAAAAATAGCTGGGAATGGTGCACACACCTGTAGTTCCAGCTACTTGGAAGGCTGAGGCAGAAGGATTGCTGGAGTCCAGCAGGTTGACACTGGGGTGACCGTGAACGTGCCATTGCACTCCGGCCTGGGTGATGGAGTGAGACTCCAACTCAAAAAAAAATGTAAAACTTGCAATGATATGCTTCAGACTGTGCCTCAAGACATGCGGAGGAAGACACAAGTTTATCCTCCACTGACAGTAGTCTTTCTGGGGGAAGTATTTGAGAGGAACCATGTGGCCAGTAGTCTCCATCTTCTGTCCCCTCATCAGCCTAGGAGAACCAGCCTACCAGGTGATTTTCAACCTGGTGCCACAACCCGTCACTCCTAGAAACTTGGTGGGGCTTCTATTGAGGGACTAGTGAAGGATAGGGATTATGCTGAGAATCCCCAGGGAGTGCTTGGTGGAGGTAGGAGTAGGCAGACCATTCACACGTTAGAATCAGAAAAATAAGTTGCATCTCTATCTCATTCCTGTGTTAATTCTATCAGGGTATTAAGGGTAGAATAGTATGGTGGGACCAGTGCTATACTAGTAAATATTTGATGATTTGTTCTGGTGGGGACAGACACAGGACAGTCGTGATTTATTGCATTTGCAGATTGCTGTGGTGTGAATATTCCCACCATGGCTGGTTTGAAACTGCCAACAGATGTCATTGGATGCAGAATTGGGAAAAGATGAGCAC
Source organism: Carlito syrichta (assembly GCF_000164805.1). Taxonomy (NCBI): domain Eukaryota; kingdom Metazoa; phylum Chordata; class Mammalia; order Primates; family Tarsiidae; genus Carlito; species Carlito syrichta. The sequence goes on from NW_007007812.1 coordinate 194,121, forward strand.
CACTGCCTCTAGGCCTCCACTGGGTAGGGTCCTGGGGCCACCACTGCCAGTAGTTGCCAAGAGGTTCCACCAAGTCACAGAAGGCCCTCACTAGCCTTCAGGACACAGATAAAGCAACATCAGCTGTCGCCAAGAGTCCCTCCCTCTCCGCTGGATCCCCTGTGCCTCTCTTCCAGATCACTTGTGAGGCATGGTATCACCATCTGTCTACATGCCAGCCTTCCCACTGTCTTCTTCCCACCAAAGGTCCTGTTTTCAATTCCCTTAGCACCTAGCAGAATTCCTGGGGAATGTTTGCATGTAAAGAATGTTTCCCAAATAAATGTTGATGGAATAGATCCTGGAATGAATATGTGAATGCTCCAGAGAACAGGAAAGAGGAAAACACAAAAGTTGCTCTCACTATAAGACATCTGCAGGGAGGTCTTATAAAAAAGGGATAGGATTTATCCTTATGGATACCAGTGTATGAAACCAGGACCAACAAGAGTGGCAAGGAAGCACACTTAAGGTTTCTCTGAAAAAATAGAATTCCTAGTTCCTACATATCTATAGAATGCAGAGTACTACTATCTGTCTTCCAACTTTCAGTTAGCATCTCCATGCTACTTGGAAAGTTGAGGTGAAAGGATCGCCGAAGCCTGGCAGGTCAACGCTGCTGTGAGCATGCCAGTGCACTCCAGCCTGGGTGACGGAGTGAACATCTCCTGAGCCCTCATCCACTTAAAAAAATGGCCCTAGTCTATTCCTCCAACCTCCACATGCTAGCACAGGAAAAGAAGTTTCACCACTGCAACAAATATTGAAGGAACATCTGCTGGTGAGTGCCCTTAGCTTGCAGAAGCTTGAATCAGTCAACAGAATAGAGACCACAGTCCTGAGCATCTTCTTCCATTATATAAACATATAAAAAGAACTACTAGTGGGTGCTCAGGAATTTTCTCTCAACCTTCCTCTACAGACTGCTTGACTCTTTCATCTTCAGACCTTTATTTCACAGCACCCTTCTCACCATCAACACCTTCCTTGTGTGGTCTGCAATTTTTTTGCTTCTCCTACCAGACCATGAGCCAGCCCTTCGGGGACAGAAAACAATACCCCTGTCTGAATCCTTGATGGCTAGCACAGCATATGGTCATTGGAAGTACCTGAGAAGCATTTGTTAAATGAACAAATTCACAAATGAGAGGGGAAACATCTACTTTCTACACCTCTAGTTTATTTATCCCAAACTGGCAAAACTTCCAGAGACACCTAGGAACAATTTGGAGAATAAAGTAAGCTATGAAGCTAACCAGAGATTTGTGAGATGGTGATTTAGAAAAACGCGGAGCCCCTCAATCTGTATCCTTCTAGAGCCAATTGTAAAAATCTTCTTCTCAGGAAGAAATAACACAAAAACTTGAAAATACAGACTGTTCCTTACTTAGGAACATGCTGCGTTCTGAAAGTCTAAGTCTATTTATGAAATTGTTGTTTGAAAGTCAGAATACACTTTCTCATACAGCCATGTTCAGAAAAGAAACCAAAAACACAGCTCTAACTCAAAAGATTTGCAAAGGAAAATAGTAGGAAGCAATAAAAGTATACTGTGGAATGATCTTTTTCTTTTAAACATCATAAAATAGACATATGGAATACATCGAGCTACACAGTAGCCTTTGGACAAGGGACAGTTCTTGGAAGCAATAAAATAGAAAAAGTTTCTTTTTCACTGATTATAGATGCTGATACTTGAGAAAAAAGCAAGTTTCCTTGAGAGGGGCTGCAGAGGTGGAAAGGGATATCTGAGGCTGTGGTGCTCAAACTTCAGGGTCCAGATGTGTCACCTGCAGGGCTTGTTCCAGTCTCTCCCTCTAGGAAGATTTCCAGTCTCTCCCTCTAGGAAGGCAGAGTCAGTGGGTCAGAGTAGAGCCCAGGGTTATGTATTTTAACAAGCACTCAGGGAGTCTGAGCCAAGTGATATTAGGACCACAGAGGGGAAGTCCCAGCACCTCCTCCTGGGATGAAGGCTCATCTCCTGGGACTCTTCTGCCTGTTGGATATAGAGTCACACCTCTCCTTTTCTCCTCTTTCCTTCTCTAATAGGAGAAGAAGGCAAGTAAGTACCTATCATTTCACAAGCTCTGTATGGATCAGGGATTTAGGGTTAAGAGCATAAAACATGTGAGAGAAGAAAGAGGCCCCAGCACTCATTCAACAAACATGGAGGACTGCGATTCAGTTGGTATGCCGGTGATTAAAATAACAATAAACTTTTGCCAGGTTGAAAAATAGTCTCTGAGGATGCGGAGAAAAAGCTTCTACGCTGCTGGTGGGAATGCAAACTAGTGCAACCTAGACTGTGTGGTGATTTCTGAAAGAACTAGAAATTGATCTTCCATATGACCCAGCAATCCTCCTATTGGGAATATACCCGAAGGAACTCAAGTCATTCTATCAAAAAGATACCTGCACATGCATGTTTGTTGCAGCTCTATTCACAAAAGCAAAAACATAGAACCAACCATGCTGCCCATTGAAGCTGGACTGGATAAAATAAATGTGGAACATATACACAATAGAATATTATGCAGCTATAAAGAAAGACAAACATATGAACTTCACAGCAACTTGAGTGAATTTAGAGTCTGTCATACTCAGTGATCTATCACAGAAACAAAGAACAGAGTACCATATGTTCCACTCATAAGCAGACCTTGACCAGTTACCATAATATTATAAGAAAGGGATTGGCAGTAGTGGGAAACTGCCAAGGGAGGGGGAGGAGGATTGGTAATTGAGGGAAACTGCTATGGGAGTTTCCTCATCAATAAGGGTATCTGCATAATGAACATTTGTATACCTAACCCTGTATTGTACCCCATACCTTTAAAAGAAAAAAGGAAGAAAGAAAAGAAAAATCGTCTCTGCCCTGAGTATTCCTTTCCCCAATACTACTTCCCTGCTAGCAGCAGCTACCCCAGTTAAACCCTTTATGGGATGAGGTTAATAACATCTTCATGAAATCTGTGTATGTGTGTGAAATACTAAATACATTATAAGTACTGGATAAGTGGTTCTTTATTTCTTTTTTATGCTTCTTTATTCCTATTTTTATAATGCTTAGAGGAACCCACTCCCCCAAAAAAGCACCAGAATTATCTTTTGGAGGATGGGCCTCTACATATACTCAAAATTTGTTCCTCCAGATCAAACAGTCAAACAAAGCTTTTATCTGGAATTTTAAGAAGGTCGTGTCACAATTTGCAGAAGAAATATCCCAAGTTGCGGCAAGCAAGTAACTGGTTCTTCTACCATGGCAATATACCTACCCACACTGTGCTGAGTGTTCATCAGTTTTTGACCAAAAATAATACCGTCCCCATGCCCTACCTTCCCTATTCATCCAATCTTTCCCTGAGAAACTTTTTTTTTGTTTCCCTGGATGAAAAAAGTCCTGAGAGAGAAATGTTTTGCCAATGTGGAAGAGGTGAAACAAAAAACAACAGAAGCATTAAAAGACATCAAAACTGATGAGTTCAAAAACTGTTTTGAGGAGTGGAAAAAAGTCTCAATAGGTGTATTGCATCAAACAGAGAGTATTTTGAAGGTGACTAAACATGTAAGAGTATTTTAGGTGACTAAACATGTAAGAATAAATACACAATTCTTATAAATAAATTCCATGTTTTGGGGCTCCCCCTAATATATTAAAATCTACTTGGAGAATCAAGAAATCAAAAAAATATAGCCAGGCAGCAATAAGCCAGTCTTACAGAATACTTTTGTTCACAAGTACTGTAGAATGAAGACTGAGGCAAGCTCCGTGTGGGAGAAGTTCTCTTAGGGGATGCAGACATTGCACACTGAGGGTCTGCTTTCTAGTCCTACCTTCACCACTTACTGGCTGGGAGATTCTGAGCCACCATCCTTTGTGTAAAGTGAGGAAGATGGCACTTCCTCACAGGAGTCTTGGGAAGATGCACATCCAAGTCTTCACATTGCCTGGCACATAAGTCCTCAGTGAGAGGTAGCTCTTTAGCAAGGTTTGAAAGTGAGAACAAAACTTCCTGCAAGTGTGGAATCTCAGAACCAACATCTTTAGTTGTCTTCTTCAAATTCAACTTGATATTATTTATCCCCCACTATGTGCGATACTCTGTGGGTGATAAGAAAACAATTAAGGTGTAGTTTAAGGAAGATAAAGTGCTGTACCACGGAGTGGGCAGGGCAGTGGGTACGAAGCATATACAAGTCATCATAATACAAGGCAGTCTGTTGTAAGTACTAGAATAAATTATAAACAAATTTCAATGGGAGTATAAGAGAGAGTATAATTAACTTCAACTGGGTAAATTTAAGAGGTGGCGCCATAGAGAGAGCAAGAGAGAGAGAAAAAATGCAGTTCTCTTCACCATGGGAGCAGCCTGAGTAGGACTGAAAAGGGGGCTGATGGAAGGTGTGTTTGTATGCTGTGCTCTTGAAGGGCTCCCAGAAGTGTAAATGGATGCATAAACTGAGACCACTTCATGGAGAGCCCTGAATTTTAGGAGTTTAACTTTTAAGTTTTAGGAATATTAACTTTACTCTAAAGCAATAACAATAATAATTCCATTTTTCGAGCAGCTACTATGTGATCAACCCTGTGCTAGGCTGTTTATAAATATTTCTTCTACTCCCAAAAAAAGCCTATGTGTAAATGTGACTACGTCCATTTTGAAGGATCTGAGGCTTTGTGGGCTTCTGTACAAAAGGAGAGTGACGGGGTCTATGCTTTCAGAAAGTAACTCTGATAGCAGCAAATGGGAAGAATGAATGAGAGAAGTGCTGGCACTTAGGGGTTCTCTCAATTTCTAAATGTGACATTCTGTTCCCCCAAATTGGATAACAAGAGATAAAGAAGTGACCAGTATTTCTAAAAATGGACTGATCCTTTCAAAATTTGTGTGGGTTGGGCAGGCTTTGAAGCATATGGTCATTTATGGAATTAGAACCTTTTCTTCCCCATGGTTCTTCCCAATGTTCCCCATGAAAAGCCTCCCCTCCAGGGACATCAGTGAAGAATTTCACAGCAGTGTCTCCTGACCAGACATAGCAGAAAACACAGTAATGTAGTGAACCCAAATTAGCCTCTTTACAAGCTCATTAAAGCATAACATTTAGCATCCTTTGCCTAAAATATAACCAAAAGGAGAAAGCCTCTTTCTTTTTCTCCCTACTCAATCACACCTCCCTTCCCCTTTTCCTACCATCCACCTCCTGATAAGCAATAGTCAAAGCAGAATCTTGGATGGGTGGGTGTAAACACAATCAAAGTTCCTGTGAGATTCACTGGGGACACTGCAGAATTCTAGGCAGGGAGCAGATTTGCAGCCTGGTAGTCCTAAAGTCTGCTAGCTCCTTGCATGTTAAAATATTAGTCTTTAGGGATGTCGAGACAGAGTTCCTGAACTGAATTGCTGTTTCTTAGGAAGCAGAAAAGTGAGCAAGTAGTATAAGAATCGGGCCTTTTTTTTTAAGTAGACTACCTTAGGGAAACAGATTCTTTTTTTTTTTTTTGAGTTGGCATCTCACTCTGTCATCCAGACTGAAGTGCAGTGGCTTGATCATGGCTACTGCAGCCTCTACCTGCTGGGATTAGGCATTCCTTCTGCCTCAGCCTTTCAAGTAGCTAAAACCACGGGCACACGCAACCACACCTGGCTAATTTTTTTATTTATTGTAGAGACAAGGTCTCACCATGTTGCTCAGGCTTGTCTCGAACTCCTGAGCTCAGGCAATGCTCTCCCCTCAGCCTCCCAATGTGCTGGGATTACAGGCATGAGCCACAACGCCCGGCCCACACGATCTTTAATAGTTACATATTTTTGCTTGGCATTTCTGAAATTTACAAAACACTTTCAAATATGCTACTTCATTTAATCATTACCCTTTCCAGGAATGTACGCATTACTATCCCCATTTTACAGAAGAGGAAGCTGGGGCTTAGAGACTCAGACTTAGTTCTTTCAACTCCCATCTAAATGGTCTATTTATTACTCCTAACCCCATGGCTTCTCATTTGTGCTTTTCCCCCAAGCTTCCCAGTTGGTACTGTGGGAAATTTCCCAGCTTGCTTGTGGAGGGGTCCCACCCAGACAAGTAGGCAATACCTGAAAGTTGTTCAGTTGACAGTACTGAATGGAGTTTCAGAGGCACAAAGGGCTGTACAGGACATTTTCAACCTCTTTATCTTCCTGGTAAGAAAACTAGAGCCTGCAGAGGGAATGATCTGCCTACATTCCCAAGGCTGGATTCCAAATCCCGTTCATGGCAAAACTGTGGCCAGCAGACTCTGGTTTCACATACCCACTCAGGCACAGCCTTCCCAATCAAAGCCAAGAGGAAAGTTGTGGATAGGCCTTGGCTAATATCGGTTCTCATCCTGTCTGATAAAAAGGAAAAATCCTATTAATTATGAAACCATAAATTATCAGGTAGAAGAGAGCTTTTAGGTAATCTGGTGTAATCTTTTGTCTTTTGCAAATGAGAAAAGTGAGATCTAAAAAGATAAGCAGAGCGCCCAGATGCTAGTCCCCAGATACTGAGCCCAACTTGTGCTTGGTAACCCTGAACTTGCTGTGCTCAAAGTATCAAATGCTGTTCCCCCAGCTTGTCAGAGACAGTCTGACTTAAAAATTTCCAGACACAGGTACCTGACTCAGCCTTCACTTTGCCTTGGCAATGGAGATCAGGCATCAGCTGCTGGGGCTTGGATGATGTGTTCCTGGAGCAACATGGTGAGTGTGAGCTGCCAACATTGAAGTCTCAGGGAATGTAAAGTGTTGAACCAGTTAAACATCCAAAAATGCCCCGTCTCTCAGAAACAAGGGTGACTCATCACAGCAGTTGGGCTACTACTGGGAAATCGCATTAGGGTAGCGATGAGAACTAGAAGTCCATGCTCAGAGGCCCTCAGCTTCCCTGCCTCTGGTCTTTTGCTCTCAGGTCTTTTCTCCAATCCAGAACCAATATATGCTCTACTCCCAAACTGAGCTTTCCTCCTCCAGGAAGCCTGCCTTGACTCTTCAAGCCTGGAGGAGGTTTTCCTTTTCAAACTTTGAGAATTTGCTCTGTACAATTTGGGACTCAATTCTATACCATCTTGTATTGCTTCTTAACCATTTAAGTGTTTGTTTTATAGCTGACGCAAATGCTCTGAGAAGGACTAGGCTTCCTCCTCTGTACTCTATGGTGGATCTCAGAGTATCACCAAAGAAAAAAGACATGATTAGACAGGACAGGGAGTCCTGACTTCAAGACTGATCTACTTTGTGTTTGCATATACATCAAATGCTCAATAAATCCTCACTTGTTTCACTGGCTTCAGTCTTTTCAAAGAAATAACTCAGTAGCCAGGGCCTTTGTCAGTCCACACTGAGTCTCTGTGCAAATTATAGAAAAGGCACCTCTCCCTCGGGGAAGACACAGTGCTGCCAGATTGCTGGACAAGTAGAGCGTGGGCTAGATGTCAACCCCTCAGCCAGGTGCCCTGTGCAGTGAGCCACATGCACCACCGGGACTCTGGCTTCTAGGGAAAGCAGCAATAGGATCTCTCTTCCCATGGCCCTCCTCCATTCTGATGGAAAAGGTCTGCCTTGGGAAAGCTGGCATCAGACTTCCCAGACTGTCTCCAGCTCTCTTCCCGTCCAGATCAAACAGCAACAACAGAAAATACACACCTGCACTAGCTCCCCCACCGTTCTGGAGCCTGAGGTCTATGTTCCTGGCAAGGCATTTGGGGCCCTCTATAATACTGTCACAACCTTCCTTTCTCTGCCAGGAAGACTCAGAACTCACCACGACTTGTCCCATTTCTCTGCTTTTGCTTCCTCACAGTCTGGATTGCCCTATTCCTGTTGATCTTTGTGTTGGATCCCGAGTCCCCTTTCAAATTCTATCCCAAACCCTACCTCCTCTGTGACACTTCAATCAACACCAACTGTTCTTGAAGCTTCTCTCCACCCCACCCCTCTGCTGTCCACATTGCTTGGGCCTCTAATGCAATCCTTTTCCCATGTGTTGTTAGCATGTCACCCAGTGGCCAGCTGTCCTTTAGACCCCTGTCCACACAGGCTTTCTGTACTTATCCCACAGCATCCCTGATGTTTCATTCAGCAGCACTCTGGATTCTACCAAGGAATCCATACAAACAAATTGGTGAGAAATATTAACTTACCGATGCCTTATTTCATAGTCCACCTCATAGCAAACTATTTACCAATCTGTGCAAGCAATCCTGCCCTTAACATCCTGGCTTGGTTGCCTTGTTCTGAGGCTTCTCTCTCATCACCCTTCTCCAATGTGCTCCCAACTGAGTTTCCACACTCAGTCTTTGTGTGCTTCCCCATTCATCCCATCCAACCTGTTTCTCTCCTGTTCCAACAGGCAGCACAACTCAGTGTTGCCCAGCTCCTCCCTGCCAACCCGTGACCCCAGATCCATCATGATGCTCCTCCAAACATGGGCTCTCCTTTAGGTTAGCCTTCCTTAGAAGGCGCCAGGTTTGACAGGGTCAGGATGTCGTTCTTGCAATATGTAGATGCGTTTTCCTCCATATAGGATGCGTTTCAGAAAGTAAGGTTTGTGTCTTCCACATCCACTCAACCTTGCACAGTGAAAAGTACAAACAGTGAGCCCGTGCCCAGGGTTTTCCTCTGCCAGCGGCAGGGATGATTTTGAGCCCTTTCTGTCTCTCAGGTTCTCTTTCTTCCTGAGTAAGACCCAGGCCTGAAGTTAGGAGATAGTGCCTGAAGACATAGCAAGAGTTTAACAAATAGTTGTAAAATGATTAATCAATGAATGAAAAGGAAACAAGAAAAGAGAGAAGAACTTGGAGAGCACCCTCGCTAAGATCATTTCCGTCTAGCTGAAGGGAACGTTGAGAACCAACCTGTAGTGGCAGGGTGAAGTGTGAGTGGTGAGTGGTGAGATAAAGCGAAGACACAGGGCCCTGCTATGGCTCTACGTCCATCGCCAAGTGGAACTCTAAAGAGCCCTCTGGGCCTCTGCTTCTCATCTGTCTGTCTCATCAGCCTGCCTGCAGATGGTCCAATAAGAACACTGACCAATCAGGCCCTTGGGGATGTTTGACATTCATGTTTGAAGCATCTTCCCTAAATGCCCAGACACCCAGGGCCCCTTGGCGCCTCCGCTCTATGCAGAAAGCTTTTCTTGGCTACAGTACCGGGCCGAGGACCTTCACTGCCCGCTGGCGGAAAAGAATTCTCAGCTGTGGAAAAGGGTCAACTCCACATATTTTACAGATGAGAGTCTAAACTCCTAATGACTCTAAATGTGGTGTGAAATAGACAGAAGTCATCTTGCTGGCGTGACATGCCAGCAAAATCGTGTCACCACCACTATCACCCCCTATGTGGATATGAACGTCATGGAAAGAGAAGCAACAAATCATGGCGGCTGGGTCAGTACTGCTCCCCTCTCCCTCCCTTCTCCCCTCCAGTTCCTTTCTGTGCTTTTCTACACTTAAGAAAAAAGAAATGGTCTATTTGTTCTGCAAGAATATAGTCCAAGGTCACCTAAAAGCAAAGGAGCAAGAGAATTAGCAATCCACAGTCCTGAGATGAGACCCAACCCTCAGGTGGCCCCCACCATAGCTGCAGAGGGGGAATCTTTTCAGATTGAATGACTGCCAATCCACGGCTGCTGGGGACAGAGTTGTCAGAAATGTCTCCCTGGACAGGACCAGTGATTTAGAGACTAGAGGCACTGAGTTCCTGGGAAACAAAAAGGACTTGTTGATTCCATATTTTTATTTTTCTCTGATGTATTAAGGCAGTCTAGACCTGCGTTGAAAAAAAGGAAATACCCAATCGGTATTTTGTTTGTCAACAGGCCTCGGCGTCAGCTGGCCTCTAGTGTCCAACGCTGTTGCATCCTCTTCACACCTCTAAACCCCTAACGCCTCCTCCCTAACCGAAGCCCGGTCAATTAGACCAAGATGCCCGCGCCCAAGTCGTACCAAAGGGGCTCAGGTTCCCACTGAAAGGATCCACATTCGTGTGTGTGCGCGCGCGCGTGTGTGTGGCGCGTGTGTATGCGCGCGCGCGCGTGTGGCAGGGCGGGCTCTGCGCCCGGGGGCAGGGCTCCGCAGTGAGAGTGGCAGCTGGACTTGCCAGGCTGTGAGGGGCAGGGCACAGAGCCGCAGTGCCGTAGTAGCGGGCAGCCGAGACAGACCGCTTTGGAGCCGCGGATCGCCGAGCAGAGGCGGAAGACCCC